>NC_036871.1:27588708-27642075 GCF_002910315.2 Salvelinus sp. IW2-2015 | reverse complement strand
GTCCGTAGTGGGGGAGTGGTTCTGGTTAGCTCTGGTGGTGAGAGGGGGTCTGTTGTGGTCCGTAGTGGGGGAGTGGTTCTGGTTAGCTCTGGTGGTGAGAGGGGGTCTGCGGTGGTCCGTAGCAGGGGGGTAGTGCTGCTCACACAGGGCCAGCTGCATGCAGGTCTCCACCTGGACTGTCAGGACCTCCAGAATCCCAGGCAATGGAGAAAGGACAAGAACAGCACAGATGGTGTCAGTGTCTGTGTGGGGCACCTTGTATTGCAGGGTTGGGGTCAATTCAGTTTTCAACTGAGGAAGTTGAATAGCAATTCCAATTTCTGAATCATAAAAATCTATTCATAACAGTTTCACTGTCAGTGTCACTCGTGATGTAATATCTCTTATGGCGAGAGATGTTGTGAATGAATAAAGTACACTACCATTCAAAAGTTTGGGGTTACTTAGAAATGTCCTTGTAACCTTGTAAATAACATAAAATTGATCATAAATACTGTGTCGACATTGTTAATGTTGTAAATGACTATTGTAGCTGGAAACGGCACATTTTTTATGGAATATCTACATAGGCGTACAGAGGCCCATTATCAGCAACCATCACTCCTGTGTTCCAATGGCACGTTGTGTTAGCTAATTCAAGTTTATAATTTTAAAATGCTAATTGATCATCAGAAAACCCTTTTGCAATTATTTTAGCACAGCTGAAACTGTTGTTCTAATTAAAGAAGGAATAKAACTGGCCTTCTTTAGACTGGTTGAGTATCTGGAGCATCAGCATTTGTGGGTTCGATTACAAGCTGAAAACGTRGAGAAAAAATAACTTTCTTCTGAAACTTGTCAGTCTATTCTTGTTCTGAGAAATTAAAGCTATTCCATGTGAGAAATTGCCAAGAAACTGAAGATCTCGTACAACGCTGTGTACTACTCCTTTCACAGGACAGCGCAAACTGGCTCTAACCAGAATAGAAAGAGGAGTGGGAGGCCCCGGTGGACAACTGAGTAAGAGGACAAGTACATTAGAGTGTCTAGTTTGAGAAACAGACCCCTCACAAGTCCTCAACTAGCAACTTAATTAAATTGTACCCACAAAACACCAGTCCCAACGTCAACAGTGAAGAGGCGACTCCGGGATGCTGGCCCTCTAGGCAGAGTTCCTCTGTCCAGTGTCTGTGTTCTTTTGCCCATCTTAATATTTTATTATTATTGGCCAGTCTGAGATATGACTTTTTCTTTGCAACTCTGCCGTTCCCCAATGTTGGAAGGTGGGCCCCGAGTGGAAAAGTTTGGGAACCCCTGCTTTATTAGACAGCAGGTGAATAGAGGAAAGAGTGAACTGAGTCCTCTTTCTGTAATAAACTAATGAATCAATCTAATTAAGTGTGTGTGAAGAAATAACATAAATGACAGACACACACATACAGTTAATTCCTGTGAGAATGAACGCAAACAGGGGTCTTATAATAGCTCAAGCTAGTCATGTTCTAATAACTGCCGGTATAATTGTTTACGAGAAGTTGCTCGTAATACAACGCGAGAAAGTCAACAAACAAGTGTCAACAGTAGTATAGCAAGATCCAGGAAAACCAAATACTCACTAGATGTCACATGACTCTAAAAACCAGTGATGGGGGGAAAAAATCAATACAGTTACATATCGCAATATTATTTTGTAATATTTAATAATAGATAGCGTTAGCTAGTGCAATTCGGCTGTACCTGTGCCAAAACTCTGGTATTTGTCGTCCTATAGCTTGTTCTCCATCTTCTTTTTAAATAGTGAGCTAAAATGTTTTCAGCACTATTATTACCTTGACTGATCGTTTTCTCAGGCTCTCTTTTGTCTATCTGCAGCAGATATACAGTGCATTCAGGAAGTATTCAGAACCCTTTTTTTTCTCTCATCAATCTACACAAAATACCCCATAACGACAAAGCAAAAAAAATGGTTTTGTTTTTTGCAAATGTATAAAAAAAAAAAAAGAAGAAATATCACATTTACATAAGTATTCAGACCCTTTACTCTGTACTTTGTTGAAGCACCTTTGGCAGCGATTACAGCCTCGACTCTTCTTGGGTATGACGCTACAAGCTTAGCACACCTGTATTTGGGGAGTTTCCCCCATTCTTCTCTGCAGATCCTCAAGCTCTGTCATGTCACCAGAGGTCTTTTCACAGTCCCCAAATCCAGAACAAATTCAAGAAAGTGTACAGGATTATATAGAACCATTATTGCATGGAACTCCATTCCATCTCATATTGCTCAAATGAACAGAAAACCTGGTTTTAAAAAAACAGATAAAGCAGGACCTCTTCCCTATTTGAACTAGATAGTTTGTGTGTATGTATTGGTATTGATATGTAGGCTATGTGTGCCTTTTGAAAATATTTTTAAATGTATGTAGTTCTGTCCTTGAGTGAGTTGTTCTTGTATATTAATGTCCTGTATTATGTCATGTTTCATGCTTGGTGTGGACCCCAGGAAGAGTAGCTGCTGCTTTTGCAAAAGCCAATGGGGATCCTAATAAAATACTAAATACCAAGTTGGATGGGGTGCGTTGCTGCACAGCTATTTTCAGGTCTCTCCAGAGATGTTCGATCGGGTTCAAGTACGGGGTCTGGCTGGGCCATTCAAGTACATTCAGAGACTTGTCCCGAAGCCGCTACTGCGTTGTCTTGGCTGTGTGCTTAGGGTCGTTGTCCTGTTGGAAGGTGAACCTTCGCCCCAGTCTGAGGTCCTGAGCACTCTGGAGCAGGTTTTCATCAACGATCTCTCTGTACTTTGCTCTGTTCATCTTTCCCTCGATCCTGACTAGTCTCCCAGTCCCTGCCGCTGAAAAACATTCCCACAGCATGATGGTGGTCCCCGCAGGGATGGTGCCAGTTTTCCTCCAGACGTCACGCTTGGAATTCAGGCCAAAGAGTTCAATCTTGGTTTCATCAGACCAGAGAATCTTGTTTCACATGGTCTGAGCATCTTTAGGTGCCTTTTGGCAAACTCCAAGCGGGCTGTCATGTGCCTTTTACTGAGGAGTGGCTTCCGTCTGGCCACTCTACCGTAAAGGCCCAAGGGAAGCACAATTGGCTCAGCATCGTCCGGGTTAGGGGAGYGTTTGGTAGGCCATCATTGTAAATAAGAATTTGTTCTTAACTGATTTGCCTAGTAAAATAAAGGATTCATTCAAAAAAATTCAAAAAAGTGTGGAGTGCTGCAGAAATGGTTGTCCTTCTGGAAGATTCTTCCATCTCCGCAGAGAAACTCTGGAGCTCTGTCAGAGTGATCATCGGGTTCTTGGTTCCTGACGYAGGCCCTTCTCCCCCGATTGCTCAGTTTGGCCTTGCGGCCAGCTCTAGGAAGAGTCTTGGTGGTTCCAAACTTCTTCCACTTAAGAATGATGGAGGACACTGTGTTAATGGGGACCTTCAATGCTGCAGAAATTTGTTGGTACCCTTCCCCAGATCTGTGCCTCGACACAATCCTGTCTCCGAGCTCTACGGACAATTCCTTCGACCTCATGGCTTGGTTTTTGCTCTGACAACTGTGGGAACTTATATAGATAGTTGTGTGCCTTTCCAAATCATGTCTAGTCAATTGAATGTACCACAGGTGGACTCCAATTAAGTTGTAGAAACATCTCAAGGATGATCAATGAAAACAGGATGCACCTGAGCTCAATTTCGAGTCTCATAGCAAAGGGTCTGAAAGTAAATAAGGTACTTCTGTCTTAGTTTTTTCTATAAATTTGCAAACATTTCTAAAACCCTCTTTCGCTTTGTCATTATGGGGTATTGTGTGTAGATTGATGGAAAAAATGTATTTAATACATTTTAGAATAAGGCTGTAACGTAACAAAATGTGGTAAAAGTCAAGGGGTCTGAATTCTTTCTGAATGCACTGTATAGTGAGCAATATGTTTGGAACATCAAAACGCAATAAAATCGAAGTCCCAATACATATAGAATCGTGAGAATCGCAATACATATCATATCGGCACCTAAGTATCATGATAATATTGTATTGTGAAATCCCTGGCAACTCCCAGCCCTGCTAAAAACTCTGCGAAATTTGTGCAAACTCTTTACCTGAACATCTATATTCATGTTCTTCTCTCACTCTGTCAAAAGAAAACCAAGTCATCCGTACTGACTGAACGTGAGTTGGAAAAGGTGGGCGTTTTTTGTGTTGTTTTTTCCACGATCAACTGTCACGTTACAATAGTTGTTCAACCTAATTATCTGAGAGCCAATGACATTGAGTGACAAACTTGTGCTTCGGTTACACCATGGAAAGACAAAAAACAAGTCAGCAAGCAGAACGTTTCCTGTCACCTACATACTGGCCGCGACCAAGTTTACTGTTGCCGCAACCAGCATTTCCTCCATGCGCCCTCAGTCTTCACGAGACCACAGATCAGAGCAGAAAATCATGCCCGCTTGAGAGAGAGCATAAAATCAAAGTTCATTTTGAACCCTAAACAGAGAGTAGCCAGCGTATGTAGGAACGTGTGGTAAGAATGAGGACCCTTTCATAAGCACCACTAGGTTTCTTTCCCCACCCTGCACAATTATGTTTTGTAATGGAAATGTTAATGTTTGTGCTTTTCTTATAACCAATTTCTGTGTTCTATTCATGTGCTGCTCTAATATTCAATGTCTGTGATCATGCAAGTGGCTACAACAGTTTCATTTTACTTCTGTATGTTTGTTGTTTCCTTGTTTTTACATGCATACTAAAGGTAAAAAAATATTTTGGGGTTTGTCTATATTACATGTGGTTACAGTTTGTTTGTTCATTTGWTGTCTGTATTACCTGTGGCTGTAGTAGTAATGTCAGAGATGGACTGGTGCCTCCAGAAGCTGATGGCTGACCTCTGTCTGCACTGGAGCCTGTTCAGTCGCTCCGCCAGGCCGCCCCTGCAGGAAACAACACACAGCATCACACACAGACCCCACCTTCAGTATCCTGAACATAAATAGCACTCAATTCAGGTTGAGGTACTTTAAATGGATTTGTGAAAAGTCCACATACATGATTCTGTACATGAAACTGTAGAATTTCAAAAGAAAGTAGTTAGCTAGGCTAGTAGTTATACTCTGTGGAGAAAGGATGTCTTATCTAAGGGTCTTAACTATGATAGTGACATGTGGCACCGACATGATGTCACCCAGGTAGCCGTTTGATCAGCAGCATCGTCCTGGAAACATCTGCAGACGTTGTGTATGTTTGTGTGCGTGCCATGCAATGATGATTATTTCCCTCGCATTGTTTCTCAATGTCCAAGATCTAGCTTATTATGAGAGAGATCATACAGTTGAAGTCGGAGGTTTACACACACCTTAGCCAAATACATTTAAACTCAGTTTTTCACAATTCCTGACATTATATCATAGTAAAATGCCCTGTCTTATGTCAGTTAGGATCACCACTTTATTTTAAGAATGTGAAATGTCAGAATAATAGTAGAGAGAATTATTTATTTCAGCTTTTATTTATTTCATCACACTCCCAGTTGGTCGGAAGTTTACATACACTCAATTAGTATTTGGTAGCTTTGCCTTTAATTGTTTAACWTGGGTCAAATGTTTCGGGTAGCCTTCATACAGCTTCCCACAATAAGATGGGTGAATTTTGTCCCCTTCCTCCATGACAGAGCTGGTGTAACTGAGTCAGGTTTGTAGGCCTCCTTGCTCGCACATATATTTTTTCAAGTTTGCCCACAAATGTTCTATAGGATTGAGGTCAGGGCTTTGTGATGGCCACTCCAGTACTTGACTTTGTTGTCCTTAAGCCATTTTGCCGACAAACTTTGGAAGTGATGCCTTGGGGTCTTGTCCAGTTTGGAAGACCCGATTTGCAACCAAGCTTTGACTTCCTGACTGATGTCTTCAGATGTTGCTTCAAATATATCCACATAATGTTCCTACCTCATGATGCCGATCTATTTTGTGAGAGTGCACAGTCCCTCCTGGCAGCAAAGCATCCCCCACAGCATGCTGCCTATCCCCCGTACTTCACGGTTGGGATGGTGTTTCTTTGGCTTGCAAGCCTCCCTCTTTTCCTCCAAACATAACAATGGTCATTATGGCCAAACAGTTCTATTTTTGTTTCATCAGACCAGAGGACATTTCTCCAAAAAAAGTACGATCTTTGTCCACATGTGCAGTTACAAACCGTAGTCTGCTTTTTTATGGTGGTTTTGGAGCAGTGGCTTCTTCCTTGCTGAACGGCCTTTCATGTTTAAGTCGATATAAGACTCCTTTTACTGGATATAGATACTTTTGTACCCGTTTCCTCCAGCATCTTCACAAGGTCCTTTGCTGTTGTTCTGGGATTGATTGCACTTTTCGCACCAAAGTACGTTCATCTCTAGGAGACAGAACGCGTCTCCTTCCTGAGCAGGAATGACAGCTCTCGGTCCCATGGCGTTATACTTGTGTACTATTGTTTGTACAGATGAATGTGGTACCTTCAGGCGTTTGGAAATTGCTCCCAAGGATGAACCAGACTTGTGAAGGTCTCACATTTTTTTTTCTGAGATCTTGGCTGATTTCTTTTGTTTTTCCCATGATGTCAAGCACAGAGGCACTGAGTTTGAAGGTAGGCCTTGAAATATATCCACAGGTACACCTCCAATTGATTCAAATGATGTCATTAGCCTATCGAGAATTTCTAAAGCCATGACATAATTTTCTGGAATTTTCCAAGCTGTTTAAAGGCACAGTCAACTTAGTGTATGTCAACTTCTGACCCACTGGAATTGTGATACAGTGAATTAGAAGGGAAATAATCTGTCTGTAAACAATTGTTGGAAAAAATGACTTAGTTTGTTAACAAGAAATTTGTGGAGTGGTTGAAAAACGAGTTGTAATGACTCCAACCTAAGTGTATGTATGTAAAATGTTAATTTTGGCTTTAGCACTCAAACCTTTGAAAATGTCCTTTTCTTTTTGTTGGAGTCCTATGGTCCTTGGAGTTCCTGTTGGTATGTTTCTGGGCGTCTGCCGCACTGCCTGAGTGGACCTGACCCAGTCAGTGACTGACATCTGCTGCCTCTCCTCCCCAGTCCCTGCAGAGGACATCACAAGTCATGCGCATAACACTCACACAACCCCAGCTCCAGTCTGCAGTAGGACATCAGCAAACCCCAGCTCCAGTCTGCATAGGACACTCAGCAAAAACCCAGCCCTCCAGTCTGCATAGGACACTCAGCAACAACCCCAGCTTCCAGTCTGCACATAGGAACTCAACACTACCAGCTCCAGTCATGCAGGCTACCAGCAACAACCCAGCTTCCAGTCTGCATAGGACACTCAGCAACAACCCAGCTTCCAGTCTGCATAGGACACTCAGCAACACCCCAGCTTCCAGTGCGACATAGGACACTCAGCAACAACCCCAGCTCCAGTCTGCATAGGACACTCAGCAACAACCCCAGCTTCCAGTCTGCAATAGGACACTCAGCAACAACCCCAGCTTCCAGTCTGCATAGGACACTCAGCAAAACCACCCCAGCTTCCAGTCTGCATAGGACACTCAGAAACAACCCCAGCTTCCAGTCTGCATAGGGACACTCAGCAACAACCCCAAGCTTCCAGTCTGCATAGGACACTCAGCAACAAACCCCAGCTTCCAGTCTGCATAGGACACTCAGCAACAACCCCAGCTTCCAGTCTGCATAGGACACTCAGCAACAACCCCAGCCCCAGTCTGCATAGGACACTCAGCAACAACCCCAGCCTCCAGTCTGCATAGGACATCTCACACCGTTATACCACACCACCCCAGCTTCCACTCTGCTCTGGGTCAGGTGTCATTGCTCTTTCCTTCTCTCTCCCCATCAGACGGGTAGTTGGAGATGTCAGTGTCTGTCATAGTCTATTATTATAAAAGCTTTACACATCAATACCATATATATCAATGTAATATGTTCATTCCAACTGTCATTGTTTTGGCAGGTCTTTTCCTTCTCAAATATATTGACAACCACCTTGGATGCCTTTATGTGGCATTTATCCACGTATAAGTATATATGTACAATAGGATCAAAAAACCTCTCTTAAACTGTCATCAATGAGGATTAAAACTCATGTGGAATTATAAAGGATGGCACAAAGGAACATGCTGTTACACACTAACAATAACAGAACACTGTGTTTTTACTACTGTTTTGTTGGGCACACACAGCATACCTGGATATAAGTTCCCATGTGGAAAATCCAAGACACTCTCTCTCCATCCCCCTGTCATGTGCAGACAAGACTAGCATACCAGCCCCCTTCCCTGTCAGACCACCCACCCCACCCCAGCTCAGCCTACCAGAGCCCCTTCCGCTGTCAGGCCACACACACCCCACCCCGACCCCAGCCCACCAAGCCCCTTCCCCCTTGTCAGCCACCCACCCCACCACCCCAGTCCAGCCTACCAACCCTCTCCCTGTCAGCCACCCACCCACCCCAGTGCAGCCTACCAGCCCCCTACCCTGTCAGCAACCCACCCTAGCCCACGCAGCAGCAGCCCAGCAGCACGCTTTCTTATTTGAATCAACTTGGCCCTGCTAGGCGAAGTGCCAGCAGACGTCACACTCTAACTAGCTACAGAGAGCAGGAACACGATGTTCCTGGCTTGTGCTAAAACATGTGTTCATTTACCCTGTCTGCACTGAATGCATTGGAAGTAAGTACACAGCTCACACAGCTCTCCCTCTCTCTCGACCTATGAGGGCCAGGACCTGCCTCCTAACTAGCATGTTGTTGCTGAACCAACAGTAGTAAAAGGCTGCTTTACAACCCTGCTGATACCGCCTAGATGTGGTACTGATGAACTTATTAACCATGTTGGCTGCAGAAAGGCTGCGGCGGACCTGGGTTCAAATGCTATTTGAACTCTCTCTTTCAAATAGTTTGAGTGATTGCTTTAGTGCCTGGAGTGCCAGATGGGCGGTGCTTGTACTTTTGGGACCTTTTTGGTTCCATTGCAACCAGTAAGCTCAATCAAGCACAGTTATTTGAAATTATTTCAAATTGTTTTTGAACCTAGGTCTTGGCTTTGGACGATTAGGCTTGGGTGTGGATTTGCCTTCATCTGGCAAGTGGCTAACTCTCTGGCCTTGAAATACATTGTCACCATGCATGCTCCTCCTCTTATCTACCGACCACAGAGTTCTAGAACAATAATACAAATTAAAGAGCACTACACTGGCATGGCAAACACAGATAAAGTGAGTCAGCCGAGCCGTGTGTTTTGTTTCAGCTTGAAATGAAACAATGAATTTGAGATCTCAAAATCTATATCCTGTTAGATTGAATTTGATTTACTATCGGCAGTAACCATCSCATCCTCCGCAGAGAGTAGAAAACAACTAACTCTTACCCTACTGACCCAAACTGTATTCAAAGGAAAGGGAAACTGATAGCCACTGAGTAGAATAGGATGTGGAAACACTCGCTTTTAGTTTATAAATAATGGCCATCGTTACGTCTGCATCCATTCATATCAAAAGTAGTAGTTTTCACACTAATAGAGTGCCTTCAGAAAGTAGTGACACCCCTTGACTTTTTCCACATTTTGTTGTGTTACAGCCTGAATTTAAATTGAGATTTGTGTCACTGGCCAACACACACACAATAACCCATAATGTAAAAGTGGAATTATGTTTTTACATATTTTTACCCATTATTTAAAAATGAAAAGCTGAAATGTCTTGAGTCAATAAGTATTCAACCACTTTGTTATGGGCAAGCCTAAATAAGTTCAGGAATAAACATTTGATTAACAAGTCACATAATAAGTTGCATGGACTCACTCAGTGTGCAACAATAGTGTTTAACATGATTTTTAATGACTACCTCATCTCTGTACCCCACACATACAATTATCTGTAAGGTCCCTCAGTCGAGCAGTGAATTTCAAACACAGATTCAACCACAAAGACCAGGGAGGTTTTCCAATGCCTCGCAAAGAATGCCACCCATTCGTACCGATTCGTGGGTAAAAATGAAAAAATCTGACATTGAATATCCCTTAGAGCAGCAGTTCCCAAACTTTTCATAGTCCCATATAGTCCCTTCAAACATTCAACCTCCAGCTGCGTACCCCCTCTAGCACCAGGGTCAGTGCACTCTCAAATGTTGTTTTTTGACATCATTGTAAGCCTGCCACACACACACTATACAATACATTTATTAAACATAAGAATGAGTGTGAATTTTTGTCACAACCCAGCTCGGGGGAAGTGACAAAGAGCTCTTATAGGACCAGGGCACAAATAATAATATAATAATCAATTATTTTGCTCTTTATTTAACCATCTTACACATAAAACCTATTTGTTCATCGGAAATTGTGAATAACTCACCACGGGTTAATGAGAAGGGTGTGCTTGAAAGGATGCACATAACTCTGCAATGTTGGGTTGTATTGGAGAGTCTCAATCTTAAATCATTTTACACACACAGTCTGTGCCTGTATTTAGCTTTCAGGCTAGTGAGGGCCGAGAATCCACTCTCACATAGGTACGTGGTTGCAAATGGCATCAGTGTGATTTGCCAAGGCAGGATACTCTGAACGCAGCCCAATCCAGAAATCTGGCAGTGGCTTCTGATTAAATTACATTTTCACAGAACCGCTTGTTGCAATTTCGATGAGGCTCTTTTGTTCAGATATCGGTTAAGTGGACTGGAGGCAGGGCATGAAAGGGACAACGAATCCAGTTGTTTGTGTCATCCGTTTCGGGAAAGTACCTGCATAATTGCACACCCAACTCACTCGCTATATCACATTTGACATTGTCCTTAAGCTTGAGTTCATTTGCACACAAAAAATCATACAATTATGGAAAGACCTGTGTGTTCTCCTTGTTAATGCAGACAGAGAAGAGCTCCAACTTCTTAATCATAGCCTCAATTCTGTCCCGCACACTGAATATATTTGTGGAGAGTCCCTGTAATCCTTGATTCAGATCATTCAGGCGCGAAAAAACATCACCCAGATAGGCCAGTCGTGTGAGAAACTCGTCATCATGCAAGCGGTCATACAAGTGAAAATTATGGTCGGTAAAGAAAACTTTAAGCTCGTCTCTCAATTWAAAAAAACGTGTCAATACTTTGCCCCTTGATAACCAGCGCACTTCTGTATGTTGTAAAAGCATTACATGGTCGCTGCCCATATCATTGCATAGTGCAGAAAATACACGACAGTTCAGGGGCCTTGCTTTAACAAAGTTAACCATTTTCACTGTAGTGTCCAAAACGTCTTTCAAGTTGTCAGGCATTCCCTTGGCAGCAAGAGCCTCTCGTGGATGCTGCAGTGTACCCAAGTTGTCACGCCCTGGCCATAGAGAGGCTTTTATTCTCTATTTTTGGTTAGGCCAGGGTGTGACTAGGGTGGGCATTCTAGTTTCTTTATTTCTATGTTTTCTATTTCTTTGTATTTGGCCGGGTGTGGTTCTCAATTCTCTGATGGTCTCTGATTGAGAACCATACTTAGGTAGCCCTTTTTCCCACCTGTCTTTGTGGGAAGTTGACTTTGTTTAGGGCACATAGCCTTTAACTTCACGGTTTGTTTTTGTAGTGTTTATTGTTTTGTTTGGCGACATCTACTATTAAAAGAAAATGTACGCTCATCACGCTGCACCTTGGTCCTCTTCTTTAAACAGCCGTGACACAAGTGGCGTCGGGAGCAACTGCCTGTCATGGCTTTTGCGCCATCAGTACAGATACCAACATGAGCTGCAGCTACGTTTGGCTACATACGGACCGTTAGTGGAATTCCCGCGAGAGAATAACGGTTAATGTGATTGGATGTTAATTATTTGACAAGGCTACCTGTATTTGACATTGTGTTYTTATTTCGCTGAACACTAGATGGTTTCATTTTATTTTTGGCAGTGAAACGAGGCTACTCAGGCGAGATRTTTTTTAATTAATTTGTACTCACCCAAATGTATAGCCCCGTTGGAAAATATAAATAGATTTTTTATTTCATTTTTTAAATGTGAATCACATTTTTATTTGGTTTACCGCCGATGGCATTGCGGGTTGGTGGGGGATGGTGTATCAATACACCCAGTCATTACAAAGATACAGGCATCCTTCCTAACTCAGTTGGCCATACAGGCATCCTTCCTAACTCATTGGCCTTGAGGCCAATGGTGACTTTAAAACAGTTCCAGAGTTTAATGGCTGTGATAGGAGAAAARTGAGGATGGATCAACAACATTGAAGTTACTCCACAATACTAACCTAAATGACAGAGTGAAAAGAAGGAAGCCTGTACATAATAGAAATATTTCAAAACATGCATCCTATTTGCAATAAGGCACAAAAGTAAAACTGCAAAAAATGTGGTAAAGAAATCAACTTAATGTACTGAATACAAAGTATTATGTTTGGGGCAAATCCAACACAACACTTCACTGAGTACCACTCTTCATATATTCAAGCATGGTGGTGGCTGCTTCATGTTATGGGTGTGCTTGTCATCGGCAATGATTAGGGAGTTTTTTAGGATAAAAAGAAACGGAATAGAGCTAAGCACAGGCAAAATCCTAGAGGAAAACCTGGTTCAGTCTGCTATCCAACAGACACTGGGAGACAAATTCACCTTTCAGCAGGACAATAACCTAAAACACAAGGCCAAATATACACTGAATTTGCTTACCAAGACGGTTTTCTGATCCAAGCCCCTACATTTTTATTTAAGGTATCTGTAACCAACAGATGCATATCTGTATTCCCAGTCATGTGAAATCCATAGATTAGGGTTTAATGAATTTATTTCAATTGACTGATTTCCTTAAATTAACTGTAAATCAGTAAAATCTTTGAAATTATTGCATTTATTGCATTTACATTTTCTTCAGTATACTTACAGAGAGCCCCTCAAGAGGCTTGTCACATTTTGACTTGTCAACACTGTAACTGAACATACCCAAAGCCAAATAGTAGAATATTCTGGAACTTTAGAAAACAATGAATTAGGGATTAACACCGGTAACCATCATGTCCCAGGCCCATTCTTCACATTTTCCCACAAAATTAAATGTCAAGACCCGGGAAATTACAAAGCTTTCCCCCAATGTCACACTAATGCAATTTCACAAAATACACAACATGCATAGCAGCATTTTGGCAAAAAAATAAAACAGTATATTATCCAAACAGGTTGTTGGAAGCCTTTAGCCTATCTTATTTACTTTACACAAAGTCGCCATCAATTCAAACCACACGCATAATTGACACTGCCAGACTGCACATGAGACCCGAATGCAGTTCTTCCCACAGTAGAGGGGGGGTATATAAGGGGTATATGGAGGGGTGCAGCGACCCCAGGAAGAGTAGCTGCTGCTTTTGCAACAGCCAATGGGGATCCTAATAAAATACCAAATACCAAGTTGGATGGGGTGCGTCGCTGCACAGCTATTTTCCGGTCTCTCCAGAGATGTTCGATCGGGTTCAAGTACGGGGTCTGGCTGGGCCATTCAAGTACATTCAGAGATTTGTCCCGAAGCCGCTACTGTGTTGTCTTGGCTGTGTGCTTAGGGTCGTTGTCCAGATGGAAGGTGAACCTTCGCCACAGTCTGAGGTCCTGAGCGCTCTGGAGCAGGTTTTCAGCAAGGATCTCTCTGTACTTTGCTCCATTCATCTTTTCCTCGATCCTGACTAGTCTCCCAGTCCCTGCTGCTGAAAAACCTCCCTACAGCATGATACTGCCACCATTATGCTTCACTGTAGGGATGATGCCAGGTTTCCTCCAGACATGAAGCTTGGCATTCAGGCCAAAGAGTTCAATCTTGGTTTCATTAGACCAAAGAATCTTGTTTCTCATGGTCTGAGAGTCCTTTAGGTGCCGTTTGGCAAACTCCAGGCGGGCTGTCATGTGCCTTTTACTGAGGAGTGGCTTCCGTTTGGCCACTCTACCATAAAGGCCTGATTGGTGGAGTGCTGCAGAGATGGTTGTCCTTCTGGAAGGTTCTCCTATCTCCACAGAGAAACTCTGGAGCTCTGTCAGAGTGACCATCGGGTTTTTGGTCACCTTCTCCCCCGATTGCTCAGTTTGGTCAGGCAGCCAGCTCTAGGAAGAGTCTTGGTGGTTCCAAACTTCTTCCATTTAAGAATGATGGAGGCCACTGTGTTCTTGGGGACCTTCAATGCTGCAGAAATGTTTTGGTACCCTTCCCCAGATCTGTGCCTCAACACAATGCTGTCTCGGAGCTCTACGGACAATTCCTTCAACTTCATGGCTTGGTTTTTGTCAACTGTGGGACCTTATACAGACAGTTGTGAGCTTTTCCAAATCATGTCCAATGAATTGAATTTACCTGGGTTGTTCTGAACAGAATTAGCCTATTTTTGTTTATTGTGAAGAAAATTTGTCGGGCCACAGACACCTGAATGCACAAGACTCCTTTCTATGCGCACCAAAATTACAATGTTTCTCTGAAATGCCTTGTGGAAGCCTAACACTGTAAGATCGTATTTGATAAATTAGCTAGTCATGTTGGCAATAGAACACGCTTTCAAATCATGCCCACCTGAACCAGATAGCGATTTATAATGGACTGTTTTTTGGATTGCGTAAAATGATTTGTCTTGTAATTTAGTACTTTAAAAAAAACATTATTTGTTATGTTGCACCTACCCCACATTTTCCTGGAATAGTCTTATCATGTTACTGAATGTAACCAGAGTATTTTCAGATTTCGTTATCAACAAATGCGACGAAAAGTACAGTAAATGTAAAATGCACATAAAATGTACAATGTAATGTTTGGATTCAGTCTTGTGTCAGGTGAACTTTTGTGTCCTCACCTTTGGTCTAATAATTTTCACATTATCTCCAAACTGTTCCCTTTCAATTGCTACCATGGTTATGCATATGCTTATCTTAATTATTATTTAAGGAACAMTTCAATGTAGCCCTATCCATATAGGCCAATTCCCACGAGTGTAAAGGGTTAAGTGGCTGGTTGCTATTTTGGAATGTGCCCTACCCTCTCCCTACATAGACAGTGCTCCATTCAGCAACACCACTGGGACAATTTAGAGCATGACCTGAAGATATAATATACAGTATGCCATTTAGCAGATGCTTTTATCCAAAGCTACATATAGTCATGCGTGCATACATTTTACATACAGGTGGTCCGGGGAATTGAACACACTATCCTGGTGTTGCAAGAGCCATGCACTCCCAACTAAGCTACAAAGGAAAGTGCACTATGTTGAACTGTGTTGGTATTGGCCTGCCAGACTTAGACTGTCAGTTTGTTTTTGAATAATCCACCCAATGGTAGAATATCTAAAAAGGTCTTACATATAAATATAATTACCTAGACCCTGTTGATGTTAAGATTAAATAATCATGTTGCCTTAAATGTATAAATGCAAAGTCATGTTGCCTTAAAGGTATATAACAGTGGTGTGTTGTTGTGTACATCTCTGTTTACATGTGTCTTGATATGAGCTGCGTAGGGCATATGCCAAAAATGTATCAGTTATAGCCTAATGGGGAATGTGCCTAATGTGGCCCTGATGACATCTAACATGTGTTACYYGAAACCACTATGACACTAATTACATGTTGCTATACACGTGCACATGTTTACCATTATGCTCATACTGAGTGAAGCAAGGATATTTACAAATAGATTCAACTGGATAGATAATGATACATCTAGCACGTCACACTGTTACATAAACGCAGAAGGAAGAAAACAATGCACTGGAAGGTGCATAGCACCACCTAGTGTCATTGAACATGACTGAAACTTAGAATGCCATGCCTCTTCATTCACCGCTGTACATTTTTGTAGTCTGTACTGTAAAGTTTGTGTACTGTATTGTTTGTGTATCATTATGGATTTAAAAAAAATAGTATATTTGTCTTAAACCACTATGTGAAATGTCTGCGTTTTTATTTATTTAAATAAACATGATTTAAAAAAAATCTAGATGTGTTTATATATATTTTGTCTTGCTGTTTTATATAGCATTGGTAAGGTTTTTTGAGTAAAGCTCTAGTTTACTCACCGTCGTAGGTTTAGGTGATGATTATTTTGGTTCCTCAGCGTAGGACTCRGACTCACAGTCAGAGATTTTCCCCACACTGTCCTTCTCCTTCTCTCTCATCTTTATCTTCAGCCTCATCACTATCTATGTCTATTGTCGGAAGATCCTCTAAAAATGTAATTTAAAACATTATCATGTGCGGCTGATGAAATGATGAACATACGCAGTATATTCAATTCTTAATTACAAACTTTCTTCACTGCAATACTTGCACTGATGAAGGAGCAGTGATGAATGTTCTTTGAATATCATTCAAAGACAAATACATATTGAAAACAAAATACCAACCACAGATTGTGTCATATGATGGATAAAGCCTTGCAAGTGATGCAAGCAGAATGCAAACAGAGCACTATAAGCATTTCACCCATGTTTTAAGTGCCTGTTCCAGTGCTGAGCATGCATAGGGCTCTACTGTAGAACTGAGTGGGGGCTGCATGTCTCCGGGTCCGGCGGTGTCCTGAGCCACATTGCTGCTGGGGATGGTGAAGGCTGTTGGGCCTGGGCCTCACTGTGAGACAGCTCACTCACTGGAGCTCCAGGCGATGTGCAATGGGTTCTCATCACACAGCACTACATTAGACACACACAGGGGTGGACAAGGTGAAAGACAGTCAGTCTCAAGCGATACAGAGTGATAATGGATGTTCATGAATAATGGATAATAATGATGCATTTTCAATACGAATGGATAGTAAGCAAGTATAAACACCACGGGACCACGCAGCCGTCATACCACTCAGGAAGGAGACACTTTCTGTCTCCTAGAGATGAACGTACTTTGGTGCGAAAAGTGCAAATCAATCCCAGAACAACAGCAAAGGACCTTGTGAAGATGCTGGAGGAAACAGGTACAAAAGTATCTATATCTACAGTAAAAAGAGTCTTATATCAACAAAACCTGAAAGGCCGCTCAGCAAGGAAGAAGCCACTGCTCCAAAACCGCCATAAAAAAAGCTACACTACCGTTTGCAACTGCATATGGGGACAAAGATCGTACTTTTTGGAGAAAWGTCCTCTGGTCTGATGAAACAAAAATAGAACTGTTTGGCCATAATGACCATTGTTATGTTTGGAGGAAAAAGAGGGAGGCTTGCAAGCCAAAGAACACCATCCCAACCGTGAAGCACGGGGGGTGGCAGCATCATGTTGTGGGGGTGCTTTGCTGCAGGAGGGACTGGTGCACTTCACAAAATAGATGGCATCATAAGGAATAAACATTATGTGGATATATTGAAGCAACATCTCAAGACATCAGTCAGGAAGTTAAAGCTTGGTCGCAAATGGGTCTTCAAAATGGACAATGACCCCAAGCATACTTCCAAAGTTGGCCCATCCAAAGGTGTGGGCCAAAATTCACCCAACTTATTGTGGGAAGCTTGTAGAAGGCTACCTGAAACGTTTGAACCAAGTTAAACAATTTTAAGGCAATGCTACCAAATACTAATTGAGTGCATGTAAACTTCTGACCCACTTGGAATATGATAAAATAAATAAAAACTGAAATAAATAATTCTCTCTACTATTATTCAGATATTTCACATTCTTAAAATAAAATGGTGATCCATACTGACCTAAATCAGGGAATTTTTACTAGGTTTAAATGTCAGGAATTGTGAATAACTGAGTTTAAATGTATTTAGCTAAGGTGTATGTAAACTTCCGACTTCAACCGTACATCACAGGAGTGTCCAAAAAGCTGGCTACACATCTTTCCCAGGACTTGGTAGCAGAAGTGGCAGTGATTGAAGGCTCTCTCCCCACTTTTCTGACACTAACCACAGAACATACAATTGATGTCCTTGTAATATATTTTGCACCTCCATTTTGCTCAGAAAAATAAATGACCACCTTTGTAAAATACTGCAAAGTATATAACTAAACCAACCAACTACACTGAAAAAAATATAAATGCAACATGTAAAGTGTTGGTCCCATGTTTCATGAGCTAAAATAAAAGATAAAAGAAATTGTCCATACAGACAAAAAGCGTATTTCTCTCAAATTTGTTCACATCTCTGTTAGTGAGCATTTCTCCTTTGCCAAGATAATCCATCCTCCTGACAGGCCAGCATCCCAGAGTCGCCTCTTCACTGTTGACGATAAGACTGGTGTTTTGCGGGTACTATTTAATGAAGCTGCCAGTTGAGGACTTGTGAGGCATCTGTTTCTTAAACTAGACACTCTAATGTACTTATCCTCTTGCTCAGTTGTGCACCGGGGCCTCCCACTCATCTGTCTATTCTGGTTAGAGCCAGTTTGCGTCTTTTCTGTGAAGGGAGTAGTACACAGCGTTGTACCAGATCTTTAGTTTCTTGGCAATTTCTCGCATGGAATTGCCTTCATTTCTCAGAACAAGAATAGACTGACGAGTTTCAGAAGGTTATTTGTTTCTGGCCATTTTGAGCCTGTAATCGAACGCACAAATGCTGATGCTCCAGATACTCAACTAGTCTAAAGAAGGCCAGTTTTATTGCTTCTTTAATCAGAACAACAGTTTTCAGCTGTGCTAACATAATTGCAAAAGGGTTTTCTAATGATCAATTAGCATTTTAAAATTATAAACTTGGATTAGCTAACACAACTTGCCATTGGAACACAGGAATGATGGTTGCTGATAATGGGCCGCTGTACACCTATGTAGATATTCCAGAAAAAATCTGTCGTTTCCAGCTTCAATAGTCATAAACAACATTAACAATGTCTACACTGTATTTCTGATCAATTTCATGTTATTCTTAATGGACAAAATTAGCTATTCTTTCAATAACAAGGACATTTGTAAGTGACCCCAAACTTTTGAACGGTAGGGTATGTGAGAATGCTATTCACCTACTACAGCTCAACGCCATAGTGCCCTCAAAGCTCATCAATAAGCTAAGGACCCTGGGACTAAACATCTCCCTCTGCAACTGGATCCTGGACTTCCTGACGGGCCGCCCCAGGTCGTAAGGGTCGCTAACAACACATCCGCCATGCTGATCCTCAACACAGGGGCCCCTCAGTGGTGCATGCTCAGTCCCCTCCTGTACTCCCTGTTCACTCATGACTGCATGGCCAGGCACGACTCCAACACCATCATTAAGTTTGCCGATGACACAACAGTTGTAGGCCTGATCACCGACAACGACGAGACAGCCTATAGGGAGGAGGTCAGAGACCTGGCCATGTGGTGCCAGGACAACAGCCTCTCCTTCAACGTGATCAAGACAWAGGTGATGATTGTGGACTACAGGAAAAAGAGGACCGAGCTCGCCCCCATTCTCATCGACAGGGCTGTAGTGGAGCAGGTTGAGAGCTTCKTGTTCCTCGGTGTCCACATCCCCAACAAACTAACATGGTCCAAGCACATCGAGACAGTCGTGAAGAGGGCACGACAAAACCTAATCCCCCTCAGGCGACTGATAAGATTTGGCATGGGTCCTCAGATCCTCAAAAGGTTCCACAGCTGCACCATCGAGATCATCCTGACTGGTTGCATCACTGCCTGGTATGGCAACTGCTCGGCCTCCGACCACAAGGCACTACAGAGAGTAGTGCGTACGGCCCAGTACATCACTGGGGCCAAGCTTCCTGCCATCCAGGACCTCTATACCAGGTGGTGTTTTCAAAAACTTCAGCCACCCTAGTCATAGACTGTTCTCTCTGCTACCGCATGGCAAGAGGTACCGGAGCGCCAAGTCTAGTTCCAAAAGGCTTCTACCCCCAAGCCATAAGACTCCTGAACAGCTAATCAAATGGCTAACCAGACTATTTGCATTGCCCCCTCCCCCCTCTTCAACACTGCTGCTACTCTCTGTTTATAGTCACTTGAACTCTACCTACATGTACATATTACCTCAACTACCTTGACTAACACTTTAGACACTTCTTCACTTTGGTGATATAATGTCACTAAACAAAATTGATTCTCTATGAAAGAATCAATGGAGCCTTGTTGTCGCAGCGCAATGGAACCAGAGCAAGATAAAGTTAGCTAACAGTTAGCTAGAAAGAAAGCAGAATATTCAGAGAAAATTACCTTTCCTTGAAAAGTAATGTTGGCAAATAGCTACATGCCATTTTGTGTGAGTGGTAACGTAAACTCACGTAAACTCGTACATCGCCTTGGTCCGTACAATGGTATTGTAGCAATACAATGGTATTGCCCTTATTTTAGCGCCCCAAAAACGTAATACTTCCAGATCAACTGTAATGTCAATACCATTGTAAAGCACAACTTCTCCCCTTTCCAACATGATCAATTACATGACCTAAACGCTGCCCGTTTCTGCATAATTCAAGCAGGCAATGAGCCCCGTCGGGTCTTTTTAAAAATGGCGGGTGGGGAAGCGAAACTAATGCGTGATAGTCAGAAGGAGAGATGTTGTGTGGGAAAATTGCTTTTTTTCACTCGATCTGTCCAACTTATCACCTTATCGCCTCTAAAATGTAAATAAAACACTATAAAGAGTTTATATAATGTGTCATTACATACCTATTTGAAGGTTTGTGTCGAATTTGAATCAGGTTTTTAGGGCGGTGCTAAAGTGATCTTAGAAGTAATCAGTGGCTTTGAGAATGACCCCCGTCACTGTCAATTTCTTATTTTTAAACGATGAGAGAAGTGCTACACCTGGTGGAGAGAGATTGTAAGACAGAAATAGTTGCTTTATGCTTGCTGTACGTTACGACATGACACGTCACGATGTAACGGAGGGTCCATTTTTTCAACTTTTCTCCAATACTATAGAGCCATTACCATGTCGATCAACGCTTGAATAGAAACCTAGTTCACACCCCCGATTTTGAAGTCAACACAGTCCCATTAGTCTTCTTTGTAGCCTCGTCTGAATGTTGCGGTTGRGCACATTTGTACGGAATTGGGTGAGTTTATGTTATAGGACATGATAGGTCTAATCATACCTCAATTTTGTGAGATACGACAGTTTAGCCAGTAGGACTATATGAAATAGTGCTGAGCGATTAATGCTTTTTGAGGCCGGTTCGGTTTCGGTTAGTTTATTTATTTACGTATCAATTATTTGAGTTAAATGCTGTAACACAGAATAAAACAATTAATAAAAGTCGCATGATGGTTGTGACTGCCCATTACTGCTTATTACTTATTAARCATTATTTATTCACATTACTTTAATAAAATATTTCTGTCGTTGTGTATATTGCATTTGTTTTATTTGATGATTTCATTATTTCATTCTAAGTCATCTCATATCTACTGAGCTACTGCTTATGCTTTCTGACAAAATCACWATTTTGTAGTTTTTCTAAGTAAATAAGGCATATTTTTTATTGCTGAATACCAACTATCAATCACTTAGATAATGTATTTTCAGGTAGGGACACAACAGAAAAAAACAATGAGATATGTGGGGATACCTCGCAAAGCAGCAGCTGTTCCCTCATGATTGCGCATTCTTCTGGCTCCTCTTTAGCTGGCATAAAATAAAAACAGAACAAGTAGATGCGCAATGGATTACGGTCATTGTAGTTAATAACTACGCTTACTGCTCTAAACTATATACAATATTGGTCTGTTGGAAACTACAACTCCCTACTAAATCGCAGAGTTCATGATGGAGTAGATTTTTCTATAGAGAAACCAAACTGTGCAATATGCGCATTAAGCTTACATTAAAAAAATGAACGAAACGGAATTCAAATAATTGAACCGACATCGGTCAATCAGTTGTTTAAAAAACAAAAAATAACTGACAATTCATTTAATCGCCCAGCACTAATATGAAATGACCAGCTGACTGTCCACAACTTTTCTTATTGGCGCACCGCGTTCAAGAAGTGGTTACATTTTCTAAGGMCCCATCAAATATATTTATAACTAACCCAAGACAGTTCATCTGTGTCGTTTGCAGTGGGAGCAAATGATGCATAGTGGGCAAAACAAGCGTGGCAAGCTTGCGAGAACCTATTGGCGCGTTGTAGCATATCTTTGCATATTTCCGTTAGGGAACGCCTCCTCGGTGAAGTGCGCGTGTGCACAAACTCAATTCGACCTTGCTCTCTTTCTTAAATCGCGCAATTTTTTWAAAAAGTTGGCAAAGCCTCAAGTCTATAAAACTTTGTGCACTGTGCTGTAAATAGAAACATTTATTAAGATCAGATGTTTCATCGATGAGAAAAGTCCCAGACTTCCTCTCACTACCACATTTGGTGGTGAGAAAACYTTCTGAACAGATGCGTCAGCTTTATAGCCCCTGTGCCTTGTCTGGGTTACCCCTTCTGTTTGTGGTTCCACAGCCACGAAGTCATAAACCCTGGCAATTATACAGTTTCTCTTCTTAAAATAAGATTTTAAACCTAACCTTAAACACACTCCTAATCTTATGCCTAACCTTAAATGAAGACCAATAAGCACAATTTTGTTTTCATGAATTTTTACGATATTGACTTTTTGTTGACTTCTGGGAAATGTAGTACTAAACGTTGGTGACGCACCTTGTACTCCAGTCATTTGCTTGTAGTACAGTGCTTACGTTCATTAAATAGAAAATGCTGGAAGCAGTTCGACACTGAAAAACTCCATTATTTGTTGATTTATGTTTAATTACTTAGTAGGTAAATAGCAAGAGGCTATATATCTACCACTTGTCAGGCCTCTGAGTTTGCAGCAGAGAACTTGGTTCTAAGCTGGCAAATGTTAGAGGATTCATTGAGGAAATGTAATTTTAATGACTTCAATCAACTCTACAGTGCCCTACTGTTACTGCAATGCATCATTGTAAATAAGAATGTGTTCTTAACTTAATTGCCTAGTTAAATAAAGGTTAAATAAATTAAAAATAAATTAAAAATAAATAGACTGGAACAGAAACACTAGACAAAGTGTACTATTTTGGTGCAAAGCAAACCCAAATGGAGTCGGTTCCTTCAGTAAACACATCAAACAGACAGAGCCTGTTTTGGGCATCAATACGTCATTGACCACTGCACTGCCAAATCCAAATGAATAGTTTTCGTTCCTTACATTTAAAAKAAAATCTCAACTGTCGCAGTGAATTATATTGAAGGTTGGTATTTTGATGGATGATACAACATAATGAAAAACTCAATTTGACTGAAAAGGTGAAAGGTTTTATTACAGTAAATCCATCCAAATCTCAACAGCTTTCAAAACGCAGGTTAAACATACAAAAACACATCTCACTTCACATAGTTATTTTTTATTATTATTAAATATTTAAAAAGCAGGTCAAGTTATTCACAAATAAAATGCAAACATGCAACACGTTTTGGGGAATGCATAATGAGTGGGACGTCAGAAAAAATATATATAATTATTGACAGCACATGTTTACATTCCTTTTCATTTACACAATATATGACTAAAGCATTATGGTGCACTGCCAAGTTCAATAAGAATAAATGCAACATAAAAAAAAGTATACAATGTACGTACTTGGAATATAGTATGTCAAATTACTCAGTGAACTGACTCACAACTTTCCCTAAGACATGTGGTTCAAAAGTCTTATGAAAACATCTGAAATATACCTGACTTCCACTGAATACGAAGGTGGTTAGTTGCTGTTAAAACTAAAGTTGAAAATAATGTTCATTGTGGTCATACTAGGCTACACTAAAATGAGCTCCCTTCCCTTATGATGAAGCCATACTGAAACAACCTTGTTTCTGTCACTGAAGCCCCAAATCTGGTGCAAATTAGGCATTTTTGAGTACACCGATCAATTTATCAGAATTCTTAGAATTCATGAAGATAGACAAATTATGACTAGTATGTGACTAACTCACTACTGCTTTTCATTTATGATTCTCATGGACCGTAGTGGCTCACTTCATGTAGAGAGGCAATATCGAGTCTTCTAAGCTTTAATTGTTTTTGTAATTAATTTGTAATTGTGTGAATTGTGAGTCTATGGACATACAGTATTATCCATTCCAGAGTCAAATGTCAGTGCAACATATGGAGGAAGGTTAAATAGGAGATACTACGAGCCCTTCAGGGCATTTTCTTATTGCATTCTCATGATTAATATGGTTGATATGTAATAAAAAATAAAATAAACAATAACTTTGAAACAACGTACATAATGGAAGGATCACGGGACCGACCGAAGCTGGCAACATACATAACACTTGCTGACAGATAAAAACACTATCTGTCCACTCCATACTACAACATTTTGTCACATCTAGAATTTTGGATGACTTATTTTTTTCACCCTTTGTCACTGTCCTTGGAAACTTCTGTGATGTTCTGAGCTTGCAACCTGCCCACAGCATTTCACAACAGTCACAATAACACACAGAATGTAGAACAGCAGAGGAATATATATTTTAAAAAACTAGGGTCGTGTTTCTTTGCATGAGGTTGTTTCATGTGCTCAGTCTTCAGGAGAACAAAAAAATAAACAAACCACGAGGGGAAAAAATACAAATGAGAAACAAATAAAAAATTAAACCTGTAACAAAATTCTCACAAAACAAAAGGGCATGGTGTTGTGGTGGGGCCAGGGCTGTGGCCAGGAGCAAGGACAGGGAGTGATGGCAGTCAGTACTCATCCTGCTGATCATCAGGAACATCCTCTTCATGGACCCCTAGATCCACATCTTCTCCCTCCACCTCTCCTGCACCTTCCTGAAGGGACACAAGCAGTCATAGCAAAATGTCAGGGCCAGAGCCACCATAGATATTTTCAAGTAATTAACAGCACCAGCAACCTAAATCAATTGATCAATCAAACAAAGGCCTGTGATTACAAAGAAAATGAGGTCCTTGAACGATTAGCAAAACATTTGCTATCCAATCCAGTACCAACCTTCTGGAACCTAAAACAAATGTTGCATAACAGCAACCCACACCCAATCGCCTCTGGGAAATTCCTATGAATGATCAATCAATGAAGAGCCAATCAAATACAGCCGACTGACCTGTTCGTCTGCAGAGTACAGAATCTCCATTAGCCGCTCCACAAACTGGGCGCTCTCCTGACCTTGTTCCTGTGCCAACACTTCCACATCCCGCAACTTTCCAAAGTAAAAGTCCCTCTCCTTCTCCACACCCTCAAGTGCAAGTTTTAATGTGTTCACCTGTACACAAAATGAGGCAAAGTAGTATTAGTATTGCACAGACAAGTTGATATTCTTATCATCATCTATTTGTTTTACTTCACACACCACAATTTTCTTTGTGTGGAAACTGTTTTGTATAATGATGAGCAGTATTAATGATTTTTCCATTGTCAATAAAATACAAAATGGTCACAAAGTTGGACAGCGCATCATCTTAAAAATCTAGCTGTAATACACCACTGTTCCTCTGATCCCCAACTGCTTATTACTTGAATCGTTTTCATGTTTAGTGTTTAACAGTAATCTAATCCTATGGAATGATCATTCAATGCAGTTTGTAATTACTTGTCATTTTGGTTTTGCCAAAAACAATACATACACATCCTTCTTACGAATCTAAACAGTGAGTCGAACTTAGATATATTAAATTGTAATGACACTGTTGTAGTAAATTACATATATTAAGTTGTAATTATGCTGTAGTAGTGACTTTATACCTGGTCGTTGAGCCCTGTGACCTGTGCTTCCAGTTCCCGCTCTCCTTTGGCCGGAGTTGTCGTTGGAGTTGCAACTGGGATTCTTTTCGCTGAAGAGGGTCTGGAGGATGGATGGGGGCTGCAGGGGTTTTGTTTCGGGGTTGTTGCACTTGCCCTGGTGGCTCCTGAACACAAAGATAGGTTAGAAAATGTAAATAATCTGGTCATGCCAGGGTGTTCACACTTGGTCCCTTTCAGCCAATTTGTGTGAACTCAACGCGGTTTGTTAATTTTTTGTTCAGTGTGAACACTGACTTGCCTAGTTGAATAAAGGTACAATTTAAAAAAGGAAGTCAGACCCTCAAAAGAAGCGAACCAAACTGAGACCAACAAGAGGTGGTCTGAGTTCAGTTCGCTTGAATTCCGTGGTCCGGTTCCCGTTTTTAGGGCAATGCGAACACAAAGCTTCCCAGGTTCGCTTGTCATTATTACTGCACTACATTAATGCAACACCGTTTCCCCTGCCATAATCCCTCACATTGGTGCTACAAAAGAGAAAAGATGATAAGGTTAGTGGAAGAAAACGTGTGCCGTTTTTGGATATTGATTAGCGATTGTCAAGAACGCACAGAAATTCCAAATTATGTGTGGAGTTTTGTACTGACACGACGTTCAGATTATTTGTTTGCACTATGTGATCTATAGGCTAAGAAAGCTTCATACGCTGTTTATTTTGTTTGTGGGGTTTGAATAATGTGAGAAGACAACATATTTGGCGATAATCACAACATAGGATACAAAATCAAGAGACGTACTATCCGGGATCGTTGGGACGTCCCAACTCTGACGTTACCCCATGGAAGTTGACATTTAAAATAGTTAAGGGTTAAGGAAAGGTAAGGGTTAAGTTTAGGATAGGAACGTCCCAAAGAGCCTCGATAGCATTAACCATAAAATCAACGCTAGCTCTTTTTATTTATTTAACCTTTATTTAACTAGTCATTCGTAAAGGGCCAGTGGCCTATATTGGGTGTAAAATGTTCAATCACAGCATTATTTAATCTGCTGTATTCTTCTACCATTTATTCTGTTACCAATCATTTTTACATGTTAATATTATCTTCAAATTATAAATCTCATCTTTTAACTAAATGCAATCTATTAGATTCCAAAAAGTATATCTAGATGTCCAATAACATGATCTGATAGAATGGCTTTGTAAAAACCCAGAGTGCATTGAGTGAATTTTGAAAAAAGTTCTTGGTTCCTTTATAAACATAGCAATGTGAATGCGAAGAGGACTCAGACCAGGTCAAGTGAACTGGCAAAAGAGTTGAGTCCTTATTCAAAGGCAAGGGCAGTGTGAATACAAAGAGAACATAATTATTTAGCTTTTTATTTTACCCCAGAGTAAAGAGGACTGATATAGGTTAAAGAGGACTATAAGTGAAAACACCCTCAGTCAGTTTCTTAATCTACATAAACAATGTCTGCTGTCCAGAGGGGTGTCCTACAAAACAGGATCAATGAGTTAGCAGGCTAACTTTGATAAACAACCAGAATTAAACAAATGTTCTGGTTCATTAAGAAAGCTAAACTTATGTGTTTTTGGTTGTTGAGTCAGTTAGATCATGCTAARATTTAGGCAAGTTATCTGGCTAACACATTGATCCTGCTTTCTATTAGACCCCTCAGGTAGCTGGTCTTACCTGCAGTGGGGGAGCTGGCTGCGTGGTGTTGGGACTTTTTTGGCAGGTTGAAGATCTGCTCACCGGGGTCAGGTGGGGGGATGGCATCCTGACCCTGTCTGGCCTGAAGTGGGTCATAATCTTTACCGTCATAGTTGGCATCAAAGAACCTCTTAAACCACTGGATGAAGTCAAGGTTGTCCTGAAATCTGGCTTTCACAAGCTTCTCCACAGGAATAATCTTTAAAGAGGAGAAGTGGAAATAAATGATCAAGATAAAATAATTGGGGTAATTGTTTAATAATCTGGACTTCATGTGACATGACAAATTAGAAGAAAAAAAATGAACGTTGTGTGTGTTCTATCTAATATAGCCTTGCCAATGCAACTAACTGTCATTAGCAGCTACGGTAGGTCCCGTCAGGACACTACTTGACCTCATCCTCTCACCTTGTCCACATTCATTCTCTTGAAAGAGGCCTGCAGCAGCTTGAAGTTATGAATGTACTCATGCTCGAATTTAGCCTGGAACTTAACCTTCTTAAGATGGACGCAGCCAGGGAATAGCAAATCCATGAACTGGCAGTAGGCCGCTCCTAGAAGGGAATGAAGATGTGACAAATTACTGCTTGTTTCTCTTCTGATACAAGTGCAAACTAATTCTATTTTTCAGGCATATGCTTGATGGAAGTGTTTCACGGTACTGCCATTAGCAAACCTGTGCACGACACATCCTTTCAATTGAAAGACAGACTAGAGACCATGGAATTAGTACCATTAGCACACCTTGCGACAGGATAGTGTGTGGTTCAGGAGAGATTGGATTACTTGGGGTAGCCATGGCATGGTAGGCACAGCAAGTGCGCAAACTAATTTTATTAATAGCACAGTCCGTCTTCTCTGTCAGAGCAAGGTTAGGTTAAGGTTGGGGTTACACCAGGTGTCTTTGATTATACATATTACTATGCCTATTAGAGGGTTATCAGCAGAAGTTGGGCATATAAGAGAGGAAAAGTATGGCCATCTGTTTCTCATCCAATACCTATAGTATCATCCTGGATCTCCCTTCTTATGCTAGGCCTATATCCTGAGGTCCTTGGTTCTGGGAGGAAGCACAGTTTGCAGCAGAGTTAACAGGGTAATTATTCTTACCTGAGGAGAGCTGCTCCACTTTAGTGTAGTTCAGACCGAGAAGATCGTTAACCCAGGCAGTGATATCATGCCTGCTCATAGTCTCCTGGGTTATTGAGGTAGAATATACGTTGACCGCCATCCCCCAACTGCAAAAGACAGGAAGGCATCTCTCAGTCAGTTATAATTCATTTTCTACAAAACATTACCATCTCAAAATAAGGAAAAATTTGTGTCTCTTTTACATAATGGTTAGCCAACATTCTTTACACACAATTGTTGACCAACAGATAAAAACCTGCATATAATTTTCAACTACTGCCATTAAACAGAGAGATGCAGTAGCAAAGAGTAAGCAAGGCAGACGACAATACAAACCATCAAAGGGAAACTCACTGATTTGACAGAAAGCAAGTAAACCTAGGCATATAACCACAGCTACTAGATACTGTACGAAATTAAGCCACACATATCCCATGTTAGGTCTAGTAATATGATAACATCTTAGTAACGCAAATATAAAGAATGTCCAATTTAACAGCAATGGATACACACTATCAACACTAAACATGCAAATACAATCATAACAGGAGAGGGCTCAAACAAATATGAAAAAAGCATTCAGGAGAGTATTGAATTTGAGCGAAGTTTGAGTATAGTTGTACTACAAAATCTACATGTGATGAGACATTGCATGAGGATAAAAAAAAACGTATCTTCATAATGAAGCTGGCTATTGTGAGTGTTAAGAAACATCAATGGAGCAAAGTGAAATGAAAGTAGTGTAAGCTCTCAGTGCAAAAAAAAGCATGAATAGTATAACGTGTGAAACTGTTGATCACCATAGTGATCACAGTAACTTCAAACATGGTCTTTGACGAGTGTAGCCTACATTATGCAAGAACATTGTAAAGTGCAACAAAATAGGCTTTTCACCGCTTTTAGGTATTTGGAATTATTTCATTCTAAATGATGAGGCTGGAGCCCATAATGTCAAAATGTAAGACCCGAGTTGTTATTGCACCATTTCATATTCTCAGATTGGTATCAGAAATAATAAAACGGGCCTACTAATGTCTAGTGTTCTATCGCTCCACCATACCAAACACTTAGCTAATAATCTTACATCCCACTGTCACAGATAACAAGGAGGGCTGGCCACTTAGCGGCAGACGGACAATGCATTTCCATTACCGTAACAGCTAACGTTAGGCTACAATCACATCAAGCGCGTAATTTATTCCAATGACCAAATTTGGACTGGAGTTTCGGTTTCGAACTATCCTCTTTCATTGATTYCGCACGGATAAAAAGGACAGCCGTTCTCGTGTCAACAAAGCCGATGTACTGCTAGCTTTGTTAGCCAGTTAGCTCATTGGCTATACTTGACCTAGACATTAGAGTTTATCATTTGAACAGACTGGTTTTAAAACCATGTCATATAATACAAGGAATAACTAACACAGTAAAGGTGCACCTTTTCCCAGAACACACGATTAGGTAGGGTAGGACCAACAAAAATAGTATAGCAGCTACTTGCAATCATTAACGTTATAGTCAAGACAGTGACTGTGTATGTGATAATGAAGCAAGCTAACGGGGTAGTCTCTTTGACAACGGTCTTATTTCCAACTCGCCACATAATTTGTGCCGTTTTATCACAGTAAATGTCACATATTTCGCTCTGGCAGAATTGTTAACTTGCAGAGGCCTCCTCAAAACGATTTACCCATGGTGAAGAAACAGCACGTACATGTTGGATTTGATAATGACAAGTCAACGAGAAGGCAATACATGCACTATTGCACGAGCCGATTCATTGTAACGGAATCGAAATAGCGCTAGACCGTGGCATGGAAAACATTCAATGCTCGTGAAACAAATGTTCTGGGTTTTGCAGCAACCTTGTGCTCAAAGCCTTGCTATGAAACCACGCCAACTGCGGCATTTGCACTGATTTACCTGTAGGCGCGCTCTCCTCGCACTGTATTTTTTCTGTAAGGAATGCAGTTGGATCCGTCCGTTGGGATGATGTCGTTGTTATTCTCTCCATTTGGGGACAGTGCTTGGGTGGGACCAGGCATTGGGTCTCTAAAATATTGAACAGATTATCTGCTCTCTCTCTATGAAAGGACGATGCAATATAAAGTGACGCACCTCGGGCTCGTTCTCTAGTCTGCTTATTCTTCACAAATCTGTCTCTGGTGACGTCACTGCACCCTAACCAATCACGTGACTGATGGGGTTGCGGTGCGCTTCTTGGAAGGCGGACGGCGAATTRCACTAATAGAAATGAAGGGACATTGGGACCCTTTCTCACCCTTTCTCTCAAACGCAAAATGTTTGTTTATTTCGTGCCTCGGAGTTGGCCTACTTGTAGACATTTAAATGCCAGGTCTTTATTATAAAATTATGCATCTATTGTGCTTCTTTGTTTTCTATCTTCTCATTGTTTGGGCTAGTGAGAATTCTATTGCTTGTTGGATTTAATTTACATAACAATATTAATGGTTATTATATTGTTGAAATGCAGAAGAATAATAGTGGATCTGTGACCGGGACATATGGGACCAATTCTGAACTGGAACTCTAGTTAATTTTTTATTTTGCATACTGGTAAGCAGTTTCATTAATGTTGCACTGAAAACCAACCCTCTTCCAGTGATGGCTAGTGCTGAGCATTAACCAATTTATTTTTATTATTTTTTTAAACAACTAATTGATTGATGTTGGTTCAATTACTTAAATTCCATTTTGTTCTTTTTTTCGTGAGCTCAATGCTTTAGATAACAGGCCAACAGTCTACATAGTTTAGCTCAGAAAATGTGGTAATTAACTACAATGACCATCATCTACTGCACACCTACTTGTCCAGTGTGTTTATTTTATGCCTGCTACATTAAATGGGACAGACACTGAGAAGAGAGAAAAAAGCGATGGAGAMGGATAGTGAGCAGTTGCTTCACGAGGTATCTCTCCCTGAAAATACATTATCCAAGTATTTGATAGTTGGTATCCAGCAGTCATAAAAGTATGCTTTATTTACTTTGAAGAACTACTAAAATAGTGTTGTCAGACAGCATAGGCAGTAGCTCTAGAGATGAGATGACTTGCAATAAAATAAAGTCATTGACAAAAACAAATGCAATATGCAGAACTGAAATATTTTATAAAAGTAATGTGAATAAATGATGGTTAATAAGTGATAAGCAGAAATTGGCAGTCACTACCATCATGGGACTTGTATTAATTGTTTTATTCTGTGTTGTTACAGCATTCAACCACATAATGCATAGTGCATTTCATGTAAAAAAAGCAAAATTGAAACCAAAAACCTGATTTTTTTAGTTTGATAATCGAACCAAAACCGACCTCAAAAAAGGACTAATCGCTCCGCACTATGGCTTAAAAGGATTGCCTTCTAAAGTGCTGTACTGCAAACACAAGTAGCAGAACAAAAGCCTTTGTTGTTAGCCATACTATAAGGTCACCACTCACCAACCTTGGTCCTGGAGAGCTACTGAGCGTGTGCTGGCTTCCGTTCCAACCCAGCACTAACTCTGATTCAACTACTGGTAATAAATAGATTAGTTGAAACAGAATACCTGTATATAAGCCAGTTTATCAATTAGCTCAACTGAAACTTGTCATTTTGCTGAGACAGTACCTACCACAACCATATTTTTATATAGATAGAGGGCTGCACTGGCCCACTAACACACCACATGGCAGGCTGTACCCCTCATTTGTCAAGTTGGTGTCCTACTGTAATCTGCCGAGATGGTGATACACTCGTGTCCCCCGGCGACCGGTTCGTTCATAAAACATCCTCCATTCAGGTTGCAAATGCGTCGYTTACTTGGTTTCCTCCTTGATTTGATTTAATGGTGCGCCGGTCTAAAAACAAAACTGGGAAAATATACATACACTCTTAATAAAACCCCTTTTTCCACCACCATGCTAGTGGCTAATGCCACTTCCTGATGTTGCGTACACTGTTCAGCAGGGGTAAACAGACTGCTAGAACCTGATTAGCTGAATGCGGTACACAACATCCGGAAGCAGCATTAACCACTAACATGGTGGTGGAAATAGTGTTTTATTAAGACAGAACGCATATTTTCCTCTGTTTTTTTAGGCTGGTGGCCCATTAAATCGACTTGAAGTGGAAACCGACGCCTTTCCAGCCTGGTTTAAGATATACCTTGCTCTAGGGCACAATGGTTGTAGGTTGCACCAGAGATAGTGATGCAGTTGACTGATTACTGTGAATCCCGCAAGATTCTCCCAGTGTCAGACATAAACTATGATTGCAACCCTCAGATTACCAGCCATCCTCTAACTGCCGCCCTGCCAAACCCTCAGGTGTTAGTGCTGGGCTAGAACAAAAGCCTGCATGCCTTGAGTCTCCATGACAGAAACACACTGTTACAGTCATGCAGAATTTATATACCTCAGGAAACAATATACCTTTTTATTTGTATACAGTACCAGTCAAAAGTTTGGACACACACTCATTCAAAGGTTTCTTTATTTTTACTATTTTCTACATTGTAGAATAAAAGTGAAGACATCAAAACAATTAAATAACACATTTGGAATCATGTAGTAACCCAAAAAAGTGTTATTATTTGAGATTCTTCAAAGTAGCCACCCTTTGCCTTGATGACAGCTTTGCACACTCTTGGCATTCTCTCAACCAGCTTCACGAGGTAGTCACCTGGAATGCATTTCAATTAACAGGTGTGCCTTGTTAAAAGTTAAATTTGTGGAATTTCATTCCTTCTTAATGCATTTGAGCCAATCGGCCAATCGGTTGTGACAAGGTAGGGGTGGTATACAGAATATAGCCCTATTTGGTAAAAAGACCAAGTCCATATTATGGCAAGAACAGCTCAAATAAGCAAAGACAAACAGTCAATCATTTCTTTAAGACATGAAGGTCAGTCAACGAGGAACATTTCAAGAACTTTTCAAGTTTATTCTAGTGCAGTCGCAAAAACCATCAAGTGCTATGATGAGACTGCCACAGGAAAGGAAGACCCAGAGTTACCTCTGCTGCAGATAAGTTCATTAAAAAGTTACCAGCTTCAGAAATTGCAGCCCAAATAAATGCTTCACACAGAGTTCAAGTAACACACATCTCAACATCAACTGTTCAGAGGAGACTGCGTGAATCAGGCCTTCATGGTCAAATTGCTGCAAATAAACCACTACTAAAGGACACCAATAAGAAGAAGAGACTTGCTTGTGCCAAGAAACACAAGCAATGGACATCAGACCAGTGGAAATATGTCCTTTGGTCTGATGAATCCAAATTTGAGATTTTTGGTTCCATCTACCATGTGTTTGTGAGACGCAGAGTAGGTGAACGGATGATCTCCACATGTGTAATTCCCACCGTGAAGCCTGGAGGAGGAGATGTGATGGTGTGGGGTTGCTTTGCTGGTGACACCATGTGATTTACTTAGAATTCAAGGGACACAACCTGCATGGCTACCATAACACCTCCAGGCTGTGTAAGGGCTATTCGACCAAGGAGAGTGATGGAGTGCTGCATCAGATGACCTGGCCTCCACAGTCACCTGACCTCAACCCAATTGAGATGTTTGGGATGAGTTGGACTGCAGAGTGAAGGAAAAGCAGCCAACAAGTTCTCAGTATATGTGGGAACTCCTTCAAGACTGATGGAAAAGCATTCCATATGAAGCTGGTTGGGAGAATGCCAAGCGTGTGCAAAGCTGTCATCAAGGCAAAGGGTGGCTACTTTGAAGAATCTAAAATATATTTTGATTTGTTTTACACTTTATTGGTTACTACATGATTCCATGTGTGTTATTTCATAGTGTTGATGTCTTCACTATTATTTTAAACTGTAGAAAATAGTACAAATAAAGAAAAACCCTTGAATGAACAAGTGTCTCCAAACTTTTGACTGGTACTGTATATGAATGAAATATAAGCCAGCCTGAGTAGTAATCCTCTGACAGTGCACACACTGTTTATTCTTGGTACAACTAGAACACAGTGTACTCCTCTGTGCACTGACTGAATAAATATTCAGTCAGTGCACATATGCCCTCAAGAAAAGCAGGAATGAAAACATTGCCAAAGACACAACATGAAAACGTTCTGATGATTAAACACATAGTTGTTCTCCATCTCAAATCTACACCGGGCAAATATGGATAATGATGACTGCAGAAATCATAACATAAGGAAAAAATGCCAAGTTGAATATGCCATTTCAGATCTCTTTTGCAGCTGCTTAGGGGCATCAGCTGTCTTGGACACCTAGCTGGCTGGTACTGAATTACTGTATTGATTTGCACTGTACCATTGTGGTGTCATGCTGTTGTTGTGTTAAACCCGAGCAGCAGTCAGTACAGTGCACAAATGAAGAAGTTTCTCTCTGGTGGCTGAGACTTGTCAAAGGACTTCATAGCTGAATATCTTTTTTACAAGCATTATCTTGTTTTTTGATATCCACGTTGTTGTAGAGAGTTTTGGTTACAATTTGCAGTCCCCTTTCTCGCGGGAAGTGGTTCAAATGTGCAAAATGTCACATGCTAAAAAGACACACACAAACCAAAGTGAAAGTGGAGTAGTGAGTGAAACTTCCAAACTAGTAGGTGGCTAGCAGTCAAACCAAACATAGCTAGCATGCTAGCTAGCTAGCTGGCTAATCAATGTATACCGGTAGCTAGCACTAACCACGGTAACGTACACTGCTGGACTAGCAAGCTAGCAATAATTACAAGCCCACTTTGACAGAAACCGGTAGCCAACATATACAGTATTAACCACATTACATCGAGTACAATTCAACAATATACTGAGGTGTACAGCCCGCCATACATGCCCTAAAACATGTTCAATAAGTTTGACAAAAAATTACACATTGCAACCGTAGATTTTTTGACTCACCAGTGAACTCAGATTTCAGGTTATTCGGTGTTCAAAAGCTGCTATTTTCCTGAGTCACCCCACCCTCTTTCCACTCATTGTAGGAGCTGATGACGCCGACAACGTACACATGTTTCATTCGACAAGGAACTAGCGTTGCTGAAGTCGATTGGCTTGATTGTAACATCTGGTGTGATTTCGACCAGTCATAACTTGATGCGTTGCTCATTGAGTACAACTGACACAACTGACAGCTAATGTACGTGGGCATTGAAGTTGCCTCTGCACTCTCCTTTTTAAGTAACATGATAATGTATTCCTGCATTCCTTTTAGTATTACACAATAAGACAATATGCAATGTATACAGAGAAAATGCAGTATGTCATTGAATTTCTTAATTCTTATTTTTTATATATTACATTTTTTATTTTAAATTATCCAACTAGTACTTTTGTACTTCAAATGAAGGGTTTCACCTTCAAGGTTCCTATACCACATTGGATATGATAAGACTTATCTTGTTTCCAAATGTGCAAAATCAAGCTCTAAAACAAACTTAAAATGTATAGTGTGAGGCTAGGAAAACCATATATAGATTTTTCTCATCACAAATCAATCTCCTTGGAGAGAGAAGCTGTGGTCCAGAGCAAAGGCTTTCAGACACATTTAGTAGGAATCTATGATTTGAGGCTTGTAAGGAATTTGGTTTCAGGCCAAAAAGTAAACATTCACCAGAGCTGACTTGGTCAACTAATTTAATATCATATCAAAATATGTCAAACAAAACAAATGAGATATTCCCACAAGTGTGTGCAAGACGTAAGGTCCACAGTTCCTTGGTTGAGATCTTATCTACAAACAGTTTCCATTATATGTGTAGGTTAATAAGCAGACTTGCTAGAGATTTGAGTCAAAGAGCATATTTCAGCATTCAGCATTGACTGTGCTTGACTGCAATAAGTGGTCTGCATACTGAGCACCTTGATTTGTTTGTAAGAAGTTAACAGTTTAGCAGTTCAGATTTCCCCTTAGCATTTCCCTTAGCACACAGCAATTATATAAGGGGCACTAAAAATATATCTCAGATATTTGACAAGTCATGATGTATCATTATTAAAATTATGTACTCTTGGTGCCAGTTCCTAGGCACAAATTAAGTTCAATAAATCATCTCCATTAAGAATGTTTTTTTGTCGTTTTTAGAATTTGTATTGGACCCAACAACTGGTTGGACCACTGCTTGTAGGAACAGCCTGGTCTCAAGACTAGATGTAACATAGTAAATGTAAATCTGGGACACTCAAATTAGTATGATTTGTTATGTTTGGTATGGTTACACAAGACAGAAGGTTAAGGCAAAAACAAAAATGTTGGGAAATTAGCAACTTTGGAAGTACTTGCTACTTTGCAACTAAACTCAGGACCCTGTCTTTCAAAGATAATTCGTAAAAATCCAAATAACTTCACAGATCTTCATTGTAAAGGGTTTAAACACTGTTTCCCATGCTTGTTCAATGAACCATAAACAATTAATGAACATCCACCTGTGAAACGGTCGTTAAGACACTAACAGCTTACAGACGGTAGGCAATTAAGGTCACAGTTATGAAAACTTAGGACACTAAAGAGCCCTTTCAACTGACTCTGAAAAACACCAAAAGAAAGATGCCCAGGGTCTCTGCTCATCTGCGTGAACGTGCCTTAGGTCTGCTGGAAGGAGGCATGAGCACTGCAGATGTGGCCAGGGCAATAAATTGCAATGTCCGTACTGTGAGATGCCTAAGACAGCYCTACAGGGAGACAGGACGGACAGCTGATCGTCCTCGCAGTGGCAGAGCACGTGTAACAACACCTGCACAGGATCGGTACATCCGAACATCACACCTGCGGGGCAGGTACAGGATGGCAACAACAACAGCCCGAGTTACACCAGGAACGCACAATCCCTCCTCAGTGCTTAGACTGTCCGCAATAGGCTGAGAAAGCCTGGACTGAGGGCTTGTAGGCCTGTTGTAAGGCAGGTCCTCACCAGACATCACCGGCAACAACGTTGCCTATGGGCACAAACCCACCGTTGCTGGACCAGACAGGACTGGCAAAAAGTGCTCTTCAGTGATCAGTCGTGGTTTTGTCTCACCAGGGGTGATGGTCGGATATGCGTTTATCGTCGAAGGAATGAGCGTTGACACCGAGGCCTGTATTCTGGAGCGGAATCGATTTGGAGGTGGAGGGTCCGTCATGGTCTGGGGCGGTGTGTCACAGCATCATCGGACTGAGCTTGTTGTCATTGTATGCAATCTCAACGCTGTGCGTTACAGGGACGACATCCTCCTKCCTCACGTGGTACCCTTCCTGCAGGCTCATCCTGACATGACCATCCAGCATGACAATGTCTCCAGCCATACTGCTTGTTCTGTGCGTGATTTCCTGCAAGACAGGAATGTCAGTGTTCTGCCATGGCCAGCGAAGATCCTGGATCTCAATCCCATTGAGCACGTCTGGGACCTGTTGGATTGGAGGGTGAGGGCTAGGGCCATTCCCCCCAGAAATGTCCGGGAACTTGCAGGTGCCTTGGTGGAAGAGTGGGGTAACATCTCACAGCAAGAACTGGCACATCTGGTGCAGTCCATGAGGAGGAGATGCACTGCAGTACTTAATGCATCTGGTGGCCACACCAGATACTGATTGTTACTTTTGATTTTGACCCCCCCTTTGTTCAGGGACACATTATTCAATTTCTGTTAGTCACATGTCTGTGGAACTTGTTCAGTTTATGTCTCAGTTGTTGAATCTTGTTATGTTCATACAAATATTTACACATGTTAAGTTTGCTGAAAATAAACGCAGTTGACAGTGAGAGAACATTTCTTTTTTTGCTGAGTTTACTTAGCATGTTAGCTAACCCTTTAACCCTTTAACCTAACTCCTAACCCTATAACCTTAAGCCGAACCTAGGCACCTAGCTAACGTTAGCAACAACACATTGGAATTCGTAACATATCATACATTTAGCAAATTCGTAACATATTGTACAAACTGCAATATGCAAACATACAAGACCACTGATAATCTCCCTCGATCTGGGGCTCCACGCAAGATCTCACCCCGTGGGGTCAAAATGATCACAAGAGCGGTGAGCAAAAATCCCAGAACCACACGGGGGGACCTAGTGAATGACCTGCAGAGAGCTGGGACCAAAGTAACAAAGCCTACCATCAGCAAGGGCATTGAAGATGAAACGTGGCTGGGTCTTTCAGCATGACAATGATCCCAAACACACCGCCCGGGCAARGAAGGAGTGGCTTCGTAAGAAGCATTTCAAGGTCCTGYAGTGGCCTAGRCAGTCTCCAGATCTCAACCCCATAGAAAATCTTTGGAGGGAGTTGAAAGTCCGTGTTGCRCAGCAACAGCCCCAAAACATCACTGCTCTAGAGGAGATCTGCATGGAGGAATGGGCCAATATACCAGCAACAGTGTGTGAAAACCTTGTGAAGACTTACAGAAAACGTTTGACCTCTGTCATTGCCAACAAAGGGTATATAACAAAGTATTGAGATAAACTTTTGTTATTGACCAAATACTTATTTTCCACCATAATTTGCAAATAAATTAATTAAAAATCCTACAATGTGATTTTCTGGATTTTTGTTTCTCATGTTGTCTGTCATAGTTGAAGTGTACCTATGATGAAAATTACAGGCCTCTCTCATCTTTTTAAGTGGAAGAACTTGCACAATTGGTGGCTGACTAAATACTTTTTTGCCCCACTGTATCAGCTGATGTAAGAAGGGCTATATAAATACATTTGATTTGATTTGATATGAAACGTAACACATCATACCAATTGAAGTCCATTTCCCCCTCGTAACTTAGCCTACTGTTCTGACTTGGTGGTGCACCTGTAGTCTATAGCCTGTTCTAGAGAAATGTCATCATCGAATATTATAAGAGCTTGCATTGTCTTCTTATATGCCCCCTTTATTTATCCTACAGGCCTGACTTGGTATTCAGGCAGAATACTGTAAGAATAGCCCATGTTCCCATGTTCTGAAATCAGATTTACCAAATTTATATCAGCATGTTAAATGTGCAACCAGAGGGAAAAAAACTCTAGACCACCTTTACTCCACACAGAGATATGTGTACAAAACTCTCCCTCGCCCTCCATTTGGCAAATCTGACCATAATTATATCCTCCCAATTCCTGTTTACAAGCAAAAATTAAAGCATGAAGCAACAGTGACTCAGCTACAGGACTGATTTGCTTGCACAGAGTGGAATATGTTCCGGGATTCTTCCGATGGCATTGAGGAGTACACCACATCAGTCACTGGCTTCATCAGTAAGTGCATCGATGACATCGCCCCCAAAGTGAACGTACATACATACCCCAACAAGAAGCCATGGATTACAGGCCATATCTACACTGAGCTAAAGGCTAGAGCTGCCGCTTTCAAGGAGCGGGACTCTAACCCAGAAGCTTATAAATAATCCCGCTATGTCCTCCGACAAATCATCAAACAGGCAAAGCATCAATACAGGACTAAGATCGAATCGTACTACACCGGCTTTGACGCTCGTTGGATGTGGCAGGGCTTGCAAACCATTACAGACTACAAAGGGAAGCACAGCGGAGAGCTGCCCAGTGACACGAGCATACCAGACGAGCTACACTACTTCTATGCTCGCATCGAGGCAAATAACACTGAAACATGCATGAGAGCACCAGCTGTTCCGGAGAGCTGTGTGATCACGCTCTCCACAGTCGATGTGAGTAAGACCCTAAACAAGTCAACATTCACAAGAACGCAGGGCCAGACAGATTACCAGGACGTGTACTGCGAGCATGCGCTGACCAACTGGCAACTGTCTTTCTTTACTGACATTTTCAACCTCTCCCTGTCCAAGTCTGTAATATTAACATGTTTTAAGCAGACCAACATAGTCCCTGTGCCCAAGAACACTAAGGTAACCTGCCTAAATGACTATCGAACCGTAGCGCTCACGTCTGTAGCCATGAAGTGCTTTGAAAGGCTGGTCATAGCTCACATCAACACCATTATCCCAGAAACATTAGACCCACTCCAATTTGCAGATCCACAGATGATGCAATCTCTATTGCACTCCACACTGCCCTTTCCCACCTGGACAAAAGGAACACATATGTGAGGATGCTATTCATTACAGCTCAGCGTTCAACACCATAGTGCCCTCAAAGCTCATCAATAAGCTAAGGACCCTGTGACTTAACACCTCCCTCTGCAACTGGATCCTGGACTGCCTGATGGGCCATACCTAGGAGCTAAGGGCAGGTAACAACACATCCGCCACGCTGATCCTCAACACAGGGGCCCCTCCGGGGTGTGTGCTCAGTCCCCTCCTGTACTCCCTGTTCACTCATGACTGCATGGCCAGGCACGACTCCAACACCATCATTAAGTTTGCCAATGATGCAACAGTGGTAGGCCTGATCACCTACAGCGACGAGACAGCCTATACGGAGGAGGTCAGAGACCTGGCTGTGTGGGGCCAGGACAACAGCCTCTCCCTCAACCTGATCAAGACAAAGGAGATTATTGTGGACTACAAGAAAAGGAGGACCGAGCACGCCCCCATTCTCATCGACAGGGCTGTAGTGGAGCAGGTTGAGAGCTTCGAGTTCCTTGGTGTCCACATCACCAACAAACTAACATGGTCCCAGCACACCAAGACAGTCGTGAAGAGGGCACGACACAACCTATTCCCCCTCAGGAGACCGAAAAGATTTGGCATGGGTCCTCAGATCCTCAAAAGGTTCTACAGCTGCACCATCAAAGGCATCCTGACGGGTTGCATCACTGCCTTGTATGGCAACTGCTCGGCCTCCAACCGCAAGGCACTACAGAGGGTAGTGCGTACGGCCCAGTTCATCACTGAGGTCTATCTTCCTGCTATCCAGGACTTCTATACCCGGCGGTGTCAGAGGAAGGCCCTAAAAATAGTCAAAGACCCCAGTCACCGTAGTCATAGACTGCTCTCTCTGCTACTGCACGGCAAGCAGTGCCGGAGCACCACGTCTAGGTCCAAGAGGCTTCTAAACAGCTTCTATCCCCAAGCCATAAGACTCATGAACATCTAATCGAATTGCTACCCAGACTACTTGCATTGCCCCCCCCCCCCCCCTTTTACGCCGCAGCTACTCTCTGTTATTATCTATGCATAGTCACTTTAATAATTCTACCTACATGTACATATTACCTCAACTACCTGGACTAACCGGTGCCCCCGCACATTGACTCTGTACCGGTACCCCCTGTATATAGTCTCGCTATTGTTATTTCCCTGCTGCTCTTTAATTACCAGTTCCTTTTATTTCTTATTCTTATTCATATTTTTTAAACTGCATTGTTGGTTAACGGCTTGTAAATAAGCATTTCACTGTAAGGTCTACTGTTATATTCGGCGCATGTGACTAATAACATTTGATTTGATTTGAATTCTGTCGCTGTACATTTCAAAAGTGCTGAACGTATAGTTATTGACTATGTTCGTCCTAGCTCGCTCATTAATAATGTCTTAATGGAAATTACAGATTACCTCTTATTTGCCCCTTATGCCATAGTTTTTACATCTCAATTGTCAGTAGAAACCACATTTGTTTAAGCAAGTCAGCCATATCAGCTATGTTTTTTTCAAAAGGCAGTAAATTAGACTGAATTAACTGTTTCGCTGCCAGACAAGGCTCCGCTGATAGTCAAGTGAAGAAGTGGTAAGGATTAATTCAAAGGTGCTGAAAAGAAAGCTCTGCTGTTGGGGCAGCTTTATGTAGGCCCTAACAGTTTGTGGGTATCATTTGTCACCATTATAGTGCAATTKATGTATTGTTCAGTGTTGTGTTGTGTAATGGCTTAGCTGGCATGCATCTAAAAAAAATTGGGGGAGTTTGCCCCACCAAGATTTACATGCTAAAATTGCTACTGGTTAGGGTAAGGGTTAAGGTTAGGTTTAGGATTTAGGGTAGGTACGTCCCAAGGATTGTAGATAACACTAACATGACCTCCGATATAAACAGAGAGGAAGAGGAAGAGAGGCCCAACTCTGGGTAAAATCTGTCTCCCTCCAGCAGGTGACTCGTTGTTTCGGCCAAGCAAGGAGTATGTATGGCTTATTTGCTACATGATATTTATTTGATTGAATAGAAGTTTCGTAATGCTTAAATTGTTGCTAGTGTACTAATATAAGTAGGACACGTGATGTCCCGGAAAGTTTGATTAACATCCCTTTATGTGGGAGTTGTCTAGAGATGGCTATGCATATTCATGGTATGAGGCTAGTAGCATAGCATCTCTCTCCATTGAATACAGGCGGTTGATGTCAACTACTCTCATTGAATATTCAAAAAAGGGAGGTGAGACATGCATCTTGTCAGTATGTCCATAATCTTCAATAGAAAGTGTTTTTTTCTCAAAGTCTCCGGGATGTCACGTGTCCTACTTATATCAGTACACGCATAACAACCTAAGCATTAGAAAAAGTATATTCAAACAAATAAGCCATTACATTTTTTTWAACCAAATTTGACACCCTCATTGACCTCCATACATAATCTCCTCACTTGGTGAGCTAACCCTAACCCTTTTTATAACCTTAACCTAATTCTCCTAACTTGCTAGGTAAGTAAGTACTTCTAACCTGCTACAAAAAGTCAAATCTGACTAAACCTGTATCCCATCTTGTTAAAACCCTGTTGGTCTCTCGTGGCAGACAATATTTGGTTCTGGGGGCTGAGATACTTGTTAAAAAAAATGTTTGTCCCTCTTTGGGTCTTGTCATTAAACCCACGTAACGGAGAGGCGTGGTTGACATATCATGCCCTGACCATAGAGAGCACTTGTTTCTCTATGGTGTAGTAGGTCAGGGTGTGACTAGGGGGTATTCTAGTATAATATTGTTGTGTTCTAGTCTATGTTGGTGTTTTGTATGATTCCCAATTAGAGGCAGCTGGTAATCGTTGTAGCTATTTTTCCCACCTGTGTTTGTGGGATATTGTTTTGTGTTTGTGCATGTGCACCACGTAGTCACGTTTAGTTGTTCGTGTATTAATATGTTTTGTTTAAGTTTCTCTTTTTGAATTAAATATGTGGAACTCAACATCCGCTGCGCCTTGGTCCCGTTCTTACGACAGCCGTGACATGACAAGATGGCAGGTACGTCCCCGAATGGTTGTCGGACTTGGGGATGGAGTCAGAGGAACCCATAGAGGTCGGTAAGAAGGCAGGCAGGAAATAATTTAAAAAGACTATGGTCCATATTAAGAATAAATATGGAGTCCTGCAGAAAGAAATTTAACATGACAAGAGTGAGAATGAATTAACTATGGTGGCAGGTGCAGTGAAGACCGCCAAGTTCGAGCCTCGTCCTTATGGTGATAAAGATGTTTTTTGCCCAGTGCGAGTGAGATTTTTGGAGAATATGGATCCTTGCCTTCTGGCTGATCCATATGTGGTGTCAGGTTGGGTGGAGAAGAGTTTGGGCAATGTTGGGTCAGTGAAAGTGACTCGAAGTTGAATCATGTGGAATTTTTGCATTTCTGCCATCCAGAGGGAGCAAAACATTTGGGATTTTCTACACAATGCTTCTTATAAAAAAGAAGTGACGCAGTCAGTCTCTCCTCAACTCTTAGCCAAGACAGACTGGCATGCATCATATTTATATCAGCCCTCTGATTACAATGAAGAGCAAGACATGCTGCTCTGTTTGGGCCAGCTGCAGCTTAACTAGGACAGACCTCTCCCCATCTTTACAACCATTGAATCTATATGTTTGACCATGACAGTTTACAATCTAAGGTAACACCAAGTAATTAAGTCTCTTCAACTTGTTCAACAGCCACACCATTCATTACCAGATTCAGCTGAGGTCTAGAACTTAGGGAATGATTTGTACCAAATACAATTATCTTAGTTTTAGAGATGTTCAGGACCAGTTTATTACTGGCCACCCATTCCAAAACAGACTGCAACTCTTTGTTAAGGGTTTTGGCGACTTTATTAGTTGTGGTTGCTGATGCGTATTTGGTTAAATCATCAGCATACATGGACACACGTGCTTTGTTCAATGCCAGTGGCAGGTCATTGGTAAAAATAGAAAAGAGTAGAGGGCCTAGAGAGCTGCCCTGCGGTACTCCACACTTTACATGTTTGACATTAGAGAAGCTTCCATTAAAGAAAACCCGTTGAATTCTWTTAGATAGATAGCTCTGAATCCACAATATGGCAGAAGTTGAAAAGTCATAACACATAAATTGTTTTCAACAACAGGTTATGGTCAATAATATCAAAGGGTGCACTGAAATCTAACAGTACACCTCCCATAATCTTCTTATTATCAATTTATTTCAACCAATTATCAGTCATTTGTGACAGTGCTGTACATGTTGAGTGCCCTTCTCTATAAGCATGCTGAAAGTCTGTTGTTAATTTGTTTACAGAGAAAGAAAAATAAATCCAACAGTTTGCTAAGAGCTGGTAGTAAGCTTATAGGTCTGCTGTTAAAACCAGTAAAGGCCTCTTTACCACTCTTGGGTAGGAATTACGTTGGCTCCCTCCAGGCATGAGAACAAAGACTTTCCTCTAGGCTCAGATTAAAGATATGACTGATAGGAGTGGCTATAGAGTCAGCTACCATCCTCAGTAGATTTCCATCTAAATTGTCAATGCCAGGAGGTTTGTCATTATTGTTCGATAACAATAATTTTTCCACCTATCCCACACTAACTTTACAAAAGTCAAACTTGCAATGCTTTTCTTTCTTATTTGTTTTTCTATGCATGAATACGAAGGCTCACTGTTCATTGTTGGAATTTCCTGCCTAAGTTTGCCCACTTGAAGTAATCATTAAAATAATTGGCAACATCAAATGGTTTTGTGATGAATAAGCCATCTGATTCGATGAAAGATGGAGTTGAATTAGTCTTTCTGATCATAATTTAATTGAAATACTCAACATTTTCCCCAGCATTCCTTATATCATTGATCTTGGCTTCATAATACAGTTTCTTGTTCTTTTTGTTGAGTTTAGTCACATAATTTCTCGATTTGCAGTAAGTAAGCCAGTCAGATGTGCAGCCAGACTTATTAGCCACTCTTCTTACCCCATCTCTTTCCACCATACCGTTTTTTAATTCCTCATCAATCCATGGAGCCTTAACAGTTCTAACAGTCAGTTTCTTAATAGGTGCATGTTTATCAATAATTGGAAGAAGCAAATTCATCAAGTGCAGCGTCTGGATGCTCCTTATTAATCACATTAGACCAACAAATATTTTTAACATCATCCATGTAAGAGTCACAGCAAAATTGACTGGGGACAAGAACTGTGACATGTTTTTCTCTCCTGAGCAGGGCGCCTCTGTTGAAAGGAGTGATYACTGGACTGGCATTAAGTGTTGAGGAGGGTTTGTTGAAGATGAAGTTGAAGATTCCCGGTGTCTGTGATGACCACCGTTTGGTGCGACACAGACCCGGTGGAGAGTGTGGTGAAACAGAGAAGACACTGCCTGTACTACTGAAGTTTGATGCAGAGTTTTTACCAGATAAAGTCAAGGTAGGATGTGCGAGTTATCCCGTGAGAGATTTTGTCCCAAACCCATTACGGTGTTTTAGATGTCAAGCTTATGGTGTTGGCAACAGTCTGTAGGAGGGAAATTTCTAGATGTGAGAAGTGTGCAGGAGGACATGAGGCAAAGGAATTTGTAGTAACGGTGGAAAAAGTTGTGTGTAAACTGTAGGGTTACGCATGGTGTTGGAGATCAGAGGTGTCTGGTGAGACAAAGACATGTTGAGGTTACTAGGATCAAAGTAGTGCAGAAGGTGTCGTATGCTGAGGCAGTGATGAGAGTAGTAGAGMAAAATGGGTCCAGGGTGAGAGATCCTAAGAGGATCCCCTGTGAGTAGGCAGAGGTCAATAGAGAGTGATAGGAATAAAATATGCTTCAGTAAGATTGGTATTTTTGGCGTTCATGGCCATGGTTGTCAACTGTACAGCAGGAATGGAACATAAATCACAGAGGATAGATGTTGTGATGGCCGCTGCGGAGAAGTACTTGGGTGTATGAGATTTTACTGCAGAAGAGTTACAAGGTGTTTTGAACGATAGTGTCCCGTCCTCCCAGGCTGTTGGCCTGATGTAGGATCAGATAGAGCCAAAGTAGTGGAATAGTGATGAGGTTTTAATGGGTGTAGGGTTAGTTGGTAGGGCAACTTTTTCACAAAGTGTAATGAATTCATTCTCCAGAATATTAGGCTGATATACAGCCAAGAAAGCAGGCGGAGTGATGCACCTATAACATTTGTTTGCGGACAGCCATAATACCAAAGAAGAAGATACTTGTTGAACAGCAGGGGGCACTCAAGTCCTACCTAGAGGGAGGAAGACAGAACAATAGAGTGGCATGTCAAGCAATAGCAGGAGAGCAGAAACAGAGGACAGAGCAGGCAAAGCAATGAAACGATGGTGTCAGTTTCATAAATAAGTTAGGAGCAAGAAAGCATGAAATGTCATTAGCATTTAAGATTACCTTGGCTGAAATGCTTCGGCAAAGGCCTTTTCTTTGGCCCAAGGGGTTATTTGACATACTTTCAAACGTTCAGTACCCAGCTGCTGCGTGCAATTTTTCTACTGATATAAATTCTTAGGGAATCATGTCAACTTGAAGGCTACTTCTGAATTCGACAGAGACCCTATCTTACTGACAGTAGCCAAGGGATACACCTACAGTTTGTGTGAGGTTATACACAAGTAGTGATCTTATCTAGCAATGGTTGTCTGCTCTTTTGTTCTAACTGGGAGGGTGTGTGATGAATTAAATGCAGTGAGCTGGGAGCATTGAACTAGTGACAGATAATAAATTGTGGGGCAGTAAAGCAAACCTATTGGAATTCATAGTGCTATCCTGGAATCCAAACGGATTTTCTCAGTTTCATCATTGTTTCAAACAGATATCAGTTTGGATTCCAGGCTATGCAGGTGCCTTTTATAAGTGATGGATAAAAAGAAGAGAAAGAGCTCATAGGCAACAACATTATCATGTTGTGTCAATTCTTTATTATGCATCATCACCACCATGCAAAATCACTTATACGAACTAGCTTGAAAATCATACTAGATATATTTCACACATTTATTGGCTTGCACCACATATTTTAAAGTAACTGGGTATCATTTGCACACAATGAGCTTGGTTACCAAGTGTGTGACTGTGAGTGTCTTTAAGTGTATGTTGCTGAGAGATTTGTGTGTGAGTGAGTATAAGAACGCTAATAATTTGTCTGAACATTTAAATGACAATGCAACTTCAAAATCTATGGTAAAACAGAGGATATTGATTCTAAAACATGGTAAACAAACAATGTCCTCTGTTCTTGCAAGTGTAAACCTTAGAATCTGGAGTGTTATGAACAATGTTGTCCGCTATACAGTGAGGGAAAAAAGTATTTGATCCCRTGCTGATTTTGTACGTTTGCCCACTGACAAGGAAATTATGAGTCTATCATTTTAATGATAGGTTTATTTGAACAGAGACAGAATGACAACAAAAAAATCCAGAAAAACGCATGTCAAAAATGTTATAAATTGATTTGCATTTTAATGAGGGAAATAAGTATTTCACCCCCTCTCAATCAGAAAGATTTCTGGCTCCCATGTGTCTTTTTATACAGGTAACGGGCTGAGATTAGGAGCACACTCTTAAAGGGAGTGCTCCTAATCTCAGTTTGTTACCTGTATAAAAGACACCTGTCCACAGAAGCAATCAATCAATCAGATTCCAAACTCTCCACCATGGCTAAGACCAAAGAGCTCTCCAAGGATGTCAGGGACAAGATTGTAGACCTACACAAGGCTGGAATGGGCTACAAGACCATCGCCAAGCAGCTTGGTGAGAAGGTGACAACAGTTGGTGCGATTATTCGCAAATGGAAGAAACACAAAAGAACTGTCAATCTCCCTTGGCCTGGGGGTCCATGCAAGATCTCACCTCGTGGATTTGCAATGATCATGAGAACGGTGAGGAATCAGCCCAGAACTACACGGGAGGATCTTGTCAATGATCTCAAGGCAGCTGGGACCATAGTCACCAAGAAAACAATTGGTAACACACTACGCCGTGAAGGACTGAAATCCTGCAGCGCCCGCAAGGTCCTCCTGCTCAAGAAAGCACATATACATGCCCGTCTGACGTTTGCCAATGAACATCTGAATGATTCAGAGAACAACTGGGTGAAAGTGTTGTGGTCAGATGAGACCAAAATGGAGCTCTTTGGCATCAACTCAACTCACCGTGTTTGGAGGAGGAGGAATGCTGCCTATGACCCCAAGAACACCATCCCCACCGTCAAACATGGAGGTGGAAACATTATGCTTTGGGGGTGTTTTTCTGKTAAGGGGACAGGARAARTTCACRGCATCYAAGGGACGATGGACGGGGCCATGTACCGTCAAATCTTGGGTGAGAACCTCCTTCCCTCATCCAGGGCATTGAAAATGGGTCGTGGATGGGTATTCCAGCATGTCAATGACCCAAAACATACGGAGTGGCTCAAGAAGAAGCACATTAAGGTCCTGGAGTGGCCTAGCCWGTCTCCAGACCTTAATCCCATAGAAAATCTGTGGAGGGAGCTGAAGGTTCGAGTTGCCAAACGTCAGCCTCGAAACCTTAATGACTTGGAGAAGATCTGCAAAGAGGAGTGGGACAAAATCCCTCCTGAGATGTGTGCAAACCTGGTGGCCAACTACAAGAAACGTCTGACCTCTGTGATTGCCAACAAGGGTTTTGCCACCAAGTACTAAGTCATGTTTTGCAGAGGGGTCAAATACTTATTTCCCTCATTAAAATGCAAATCAATTTATAACATTTTTGACATGCGTTTTTTTGTTGTTGTTGTTGTTATTCTGTCTCTCACTGTTCAAATAAACCTACCATTAAAATTAGAGACTAATCATTTCTTTGTCAGTGGGCAAACGTACAAAATCAGCATGGGATCAAATACTTTTTTCCCTCACTGTATGTACTGTACTGTCCATTCTATGTACTGTCTACGTACTGTACTCCCTACTCCAATTTAATTTATGTCGTCACATCTTCAAATCTCAAGCAGCTATTAATAAAATAAACTCAACTATAACTCTTAATCAATGTATAGCTATTAGTTAACAAAATCCTTCAGTAGACAATATCACTTTCCAGCATTAGATGTATCATAGGTTCAGCTTCTTTGTCTTTTACTGTCTCATTCTCTTAGTATCGCCTAACGGCTTAATACTCCAGGAGGAATTAAATAAAATTTGCAATGTGGCAAACACAACATGCAGAAGAAGGCAAATAACATTGTTCCTCTGCTGCAAAGTTATTACGTAATACAGTACTATTAACTACTAGGCAATACTTGTGGGTGAAATAAACAAAGTGATTTTGACAGTGAATGTAAATTTATCAGTGGCTGGAACAATGTTAGCTACAGTACATGCTGCATTGATGGTCTGACTGTACCCCATCCAAAGGTGAGCTAGGCTAACCAGCTAAGGCAAATAAAATAAACTATCTGACAAGCCACTCTTTCAATAGGTCAATCAAAAAGCTAAACGGTCAAACAACAAATACAAAAGCGATACAACACCAGTATCATTCGACTGATGGGCCAACCAGGTCATAGCGTCAGACATACTGTAGCTACCCTCTGGGTTATAGACAGTTGTGCCTCAGTTTACACATATACCAAGTTTACTATTTGGTTTAAAAAGCAATCTCACCAGCAATACAAATACAGCAGGAGTGTCAAACATACGGCCCGCAGGTCGGAGGGTGTCCAATCAGGCCCGTGGGTGGTTTGAGTAAAAATATACTTTAAAATGAAAAAAAGGARTAAAATCTAAGCAAAACTGTGTAGAAATGATATTGGACCTATACTCATACAGTTTCTTGACAGTCCAGCTTGCTAATAAACACTAAACAGTCAGAGAGCATAGAAAATTCCGAAAATTATGGATAGAGGARWWTTTTTTGCAAATTTAGACATCAAGGAAATATTTTAAACAATTCAGTGCGACCCTCGTTGAAGACCGAATGTGGCCCCAGGGAAAAATGAACTACAGCATATACTTGCACAATTCTTCAACGACTCATACCCAAAAATAATATGATTAAAAATCAAATAATTCTCAACAAAGTTATTTGATTTTATGGCACCGGTGGTATAATAGACAGCTGTTTTGTTTAATAATCCCTCCATATCGGTTCACAGTATTCACTTAAAAATGCTGTTGGTTTAAAAAATAGATTTTTACATAATATAACTATGTATTCTATTGTTGGATTTAGCAGTGTCATAACTTTGATCCTTCCTCCTTGTCACTTCTTTTTTAGCTCGTCTTGCATGCATGTGGACCATCATCTCTTCACAGCCTTCTCTATATGCCTTCTCTTCTCATCCATCTTCCAGTGTTTTTCTACTTTTGTGGCTTTTCATATTGCTTACCTATTGAGAGGACAGGGAGTTAAATACTCTGCCCATTTGTACTGGAATATAGCGTAGTGAGAAAAAATACATTCCAGGCAGTGAATCAAATAGACACAGAAGAGGAATAGTTATTATTTTTGCGCAGTGAACATCAAATGGTAAGAACATGTCAAATAAATGAATTAGTCTTCTTACCAGGAGACTTGTTAAACAAGGTCATTGCTGCAAAGTCACCTGTACCGCACCAAGAAAACAACCAAAATTAAGAGAGAATAATTCAAGGAATTTGTAAGGAATGTGTTTTGAAATGCACTTATTTTCCATAATAATAACTCAAACCATAGGTCACCATATGGGTTTTCTCTTGCTCCCGTCTGTGTTTTAGTAGTTCCCCCATCTTCAGCTCATCCTCCAGCACCTGAACCAAGTCGTTCTCATAGCACTCCTCCTCAACTCCACCAGGGTTCCTGCCACCAACACTATGGAGGTAAATCCAACATTACCATACTGCAATCTTCTGTATATGATTTTGAGCTTTTATAGAGATTCATACAGCATATCTACACACTGTGCATACTTCATACCATTACCGTGGTTTAGTGGTCATCTGTGCTGGAAGATCGGAAGTGGGAGAGGAGAACAGTTCATCTGTCTGAGAGTCCATGTTGCTCTCTGATTGACTTCCAGCCTCTGGAGAAGACAAAACACACACAGCTTGAAAATGCTCAGAGGATATGAAAGGTATATTTTTATAAGTCAGAGACACAGTGAGACTATAGTATCACCTGAATTGAGCTCTTTAACCAATGAAGACATGGTGTTGGTGATGGAGTCAGCAGCAACAAGGAGGTCATTTCTCAAGTTCCTCCTGGGGCCTGGAGATAGAACAGAGGCTGGTACATAAGCCTACACACACTGGCATTCCAGAACCTGAGGAGGCTACTGCACTCCTAACTGTAAAGGTGTGTGAGTGTGTGTATTACCCTGAGCGAAGGCCTCCTGCACGTCCCCTCCCACACCCATGAGTGAGTCCTGAGGGGTGTGAGTGGGTGTGGTGCCGGCAGACTCTGACTGGCTTGGCATGGGGATGGACCGACTGACTGTGTGGCTGGGAGACAAGRGGGGGGAGCCAGGTCCCTGAGTCTGAAACAGGAAACAGGAAGCATGGGTTTAGTGTGACTCTAGGTGTCACTTCCTGTCACTGTGTCAGTAGTAGCAGTAGTACACCAGTGCAGTAACAACCAGTGATCATCCACATTGATCTATCTAATGTTTGTGGAGCTATTTCTACACTGAATGACTCAGTTATTAGGACTCTCATTAGCTACAGCAGCTACTCTTCCTGGGGTACACATACATGACGAGGTACAGAACAGTAATAGACAAGAACAACATAAGATATTACATTAAATATAAAATAGGGGCCTCCCGAGTGGTGCAGCGGTCTAAGGCACTACATCACAGTGTTGTGAGTCCTATAGGGCGGCGCACAATTGGCCCAGTGTCGAGCAGTGTTAGAGGAGGGTTTGGCCGGGGGGGCTTTACTTGGCTCATCGTACTCTAGCGACTCCTTGTGGCAGGCCGGGCTACTGCGAGCTGACCTCGGTCATCGGTTGAACGGTGTTTCCTCCAACACATTGGTGCAGCTGGCTTCTGGGTTAAGCGAGCGGGTGTTAAGAAGCGCGGCTTGGCGGGTCATGTTTTGGAGGACGCATGACTCGACCTTCACCTCAGTTAAATTAMATCTATAGAAAGAGGAGAGGCGCTGTGGTACAATATGTTTTGTATCTGTTTTATAAAGATAAACATCTGGTGGCAGAGCATTATACAATGACATGGCTCTATACAAAACTAAATCTGTTTTTGGTTTGGGTACCGTGAAGAAACCCATAGTGGCATGTCTGGTGAGGTATGTATGTCTGTTCAAAGTGTATGCAAATAGATTATTTAAGTGATTAGCCATTTTCAACACACAAATGATTCTTAATAAGACTAGAAGAGAAGTCGTCAATTTCTCCTCAACCATGAGACTATCATGCATGTTGTTGATGTTAGCTCAGTTTGTGAAGTTAAGGGTAAGGCTTGTTGCTTTGTTTTGAACCAGCTGCAGCTTTGCTAGGTCTTTCTTTGCTGCACCTGACCATACGGACAGTAATCAAGATCGGACAAGATAAGATCAAAGCCTGAACAACTAGTACAGTTGATTTTTGTGTCAAACCCAAAACAAAACAAACCCAAAACAGACATACCTCTACCATCTTCACAATAACTTTGTCAATATGACTTGACCCTGATAACTGACCATCCAATGTTACTCCTACGAGTTCAGCTGCTTTGAACCAAATACAATGCTTTTGGTTTAAGATGTATGTAAGACCAGTTTATTGTTAATTACCCATTCTGACACTGACTATAACTCCTAAGAGTCTCATTGAGCTCACTGGCTGTAGGTGCTGATGTGTAGAGTGTGTAATCATCAGCATATATAGTAATTTTGGCTTCTTGTAAGTCAAGTGGCAAATCATTTGTAAAAAATAGAGTAGGGTAACGCCCCA
>NC_036871.1:27564402-27588688 GCF_002910315.2 Salvelinus sp. IW2-2015 | reverse complement strand
GGCAACTGCCCTGAGGGATACCACACTGTACATATCTGATGTTCGAGAAGCTTCCATTGAAGAATACCCTCGGAGTTCTGTTGGATAAGTAACTCTCCAACCATGTGATGACAGGTGATGTAAAGCCATAACAAGTGAACTTTTTCAATAACAAATTATGATCAATAACATCAAAGGCTGCACTGAAATCTTACACTACAGCTCCAACTATAATCTTACTATCAGAGTCAGTACAGTACAAGTTGAGTGCACTTCCTTATATGCATACTGAAAGTCAGTAGTTAACTTTAAAAAAAAAAATAGCACTGTATTTGTTCAAACACAATTCTCTCCATCAGTTTACTAAGAACAGGCAGCAAACTGACTGGGCGGCTGTAAGAGACAGCAAAGGGTGCTTTACTATTTTTAGGCAGTGGAATTACTTTAGCTTCCTTCCACGCCTGTGGACACACACTCCTTTAGGCTTTGGCGAAAGGGGTGGTAATACAGTCTGCAACCATTCTCAATATTTTCCCATTTAGGTTATTTATACCTGGTGGCTTATCATTATTGATGGATAACAACTGTTTTTCCACCTCTTTCACACAACATTGTCAAAATCCAAAACAGCAATCATTCTCTTTCATTATTAGATCTTCAATACACAAATATGATGGTTCACTGTTCAATATTGTCATTTCACTTCTCAGTTTGTCCACTTCACCGGTGAAATAGTAATTGAAATGATTGTCTATATCAAAAGGTTTTGTGATAAATGACCCATCAACTTCAATGAACGATTATTTGGGTTTTCTGCCCATAATGTCATTATTTTTATCATTTATTTTGTTTTGGTAAAATATACAGTACCAGTCAAAAGTTTGAACACACCTACTAATTTAAGTGTTTTTCTTAATTTTTTACTAATTTCTACATTGTAGAATGATAGTGAATAAATAAAAACTATGAAATTACACATATAGACTCATGTAGTAACCCAAAACATTTCAAACAAATTATATTTTAGATTCTTCAAAGTAGCCACCCTTTGCCTTGATGACAGCTTTGCACACTCTTGACATTCTCTCAACCAGCTTCACCTGGATTGCTGGAATGGGATGGCATATTGCTTCAGAATGCTGTGGTAGCCATGCTGGTTAAATGTGCCTTGAAATCTAAATAAATTCTATACAATCTCACCAGCAAAGCACCCCAACACCATCACACCTCCTGCTCCATGCTTTACGGTGGGAACCACACATGCGGAGATCATCCATTCACCTACTCTGCGTCTCACAAAGACACGGCGGTTGGAACCAAAAATCTCAAATTTGGACTCATCAGACCAAAAGGACAGATTTCCACCGGTCTAATGTCCATTGCTTGTGTTTCTTGGCCCAAGCAAGTCTCTTTTTCTTATTGTTGTCCTTTAGTAGTGGTTTCTTTGCAGCAATTCAAACATGAAGGCCTGATTCACGCAGTCTCCTCTGAACAGTTGATGTTGAGATGTGTCTATTACTTGAACTCTGTGAAGCATTTATTTGGCCTACAATTTCTGAGGCTGGTAACTCTAATGAACTTATCCTCTGCAGCAGAGGTAACTCTGGTTCTTCCTTTCCTGTGGCAGTCCTCATGAGAGCCAGTTTCATCATAGCACTGCATTGGTTTTTGCGACTGCACTTTCAAAGTTCTTGAAATGTTCGGCATTGACTGACCTTCATGTCTTAAAGTAATGACTGACTGTCGTTTCCCTTTGCTTATTTGAGCTGTTCTTGTGGCCTTGGTCTTTTACAAAATAGGGCTATCTTCTGTATACCACCCCTACCTTGTCACAACACAACTGATTGGCTCAAACACATTAAGAAGGAAATTCCACAAATTAACTTTTAACAAGGCACACTTGTTAATTGAAATGCATTCCAGGTGACTACCTCATGAAGACTACCTACGGAAACACTGTACACCTGGCGACAGTACATGTCAGCATGCATTGCACCCAGCCCATCACAGGCACTAGTACGTGACAAGAACATCCCTGCTGGCCAAACCCTCCCCTAACCCAGACGATGCTGAGCCAATTGTGCGCCGCCCCATGGGTCTCCCGGTCACGACCGGCTGRGACAGAGCCTGGACTCGAACCAGGATCTCTAGTGGCACAGCTAGCACTGCGATGCAGTGCCTTAGACCACTGCYCCACTCGGGATGTCCATGTCCAAGCTTTTGACTMGTACTGTATATAGAGTTGAAGTCGGAAATGTACATATCCTTAGGTTGGAGTCATTTCAAATTTCTTGTTAACAAACTATAGTTTTGGCAAGTWGGTTAGGACACCTACTGTGTGCATGACACAAGTCATTTTTCAAACAATTGTTTACTTCCAGATTATTTCACTTATAATTCACTGTATCACAATTCCAGTCGGTCAGAAGTTTACATACACTAAGTTGACTGTGCCTTTAAACAGCTTGGAAAATTCCAGAAAATTATGTCATGGCTCTAGAAGCTTCTGTTAGGCTAATTGACATCATTTGAGTCAATTGGAGGTGTACCTGTGCATGTATTTCAAGGCCTACCTTCAAACTCACTGCCTCTTTGCTTGACATCATGGGGAAATCAAAAGAAATCAGCTAAGACCTCAGAAAAAAAATTGTAGACCTCCACAAGTCTGATTCATCCTTGGGAGCAATTTCAAAACGCCAGAAGGTACCACGTTCATCTGTACAAACAATAGTACACAAGTATAAACACCATGGGACCACGCAGCCATCATACCGCTCAGGAAGGAGACGTGTTCTGTCTCCTAGAGATGAACGTACTTTGGTGCAAAAAGTGCAAATCAATCCTAAAACAGCAAAGGACCTTGTGAAGATGGAGGAAACAGGTACAGAAGTATCTATATCCACAGTAAAACGAGTCCTCTATCGACATAACCTGAAAGGCCGCTCAGCAAGGAAGAAGCCACTGCTCCAAAACCGCCATTAAAAAAAGCCACACTATATGGTTTGCAACTGCACATGGGGACAAAGATTGTACTTTTTGGAGAAATATCCTCTGGTCTGATGAAACAAAAATAGAACTGTTTGTCCATAAGGACCATCGTTATGTTTGGAGGAAAAAGGGGGAGGCTTGCAAGCCAAAGAACACCATCCCAACCGTGAAGCACGGGGGTGGCAGCATCATGTTGTGGGGGTGCTTTGCTGCAGGAGGGACTGGTGCACTTCACAAAATAGATGGCATCATGAGGTAGGAACATTATGTGGATATATTGAAGCAACATCTCAAGACATCAGTCAGGAAGTTAAAGCTTGGTCGCAAATGGGTCTTCCAAATGGAAAATGACTCCAAGCATACTTCCAAAGTTGTGGCAAAATGGCTTAAGGAAAACAAAGTCAAGGTATTGGAGTGGCCATCACAAAGCCCTGACATCAATCGTATAGAACATTTGTGGGCAGAACTGAAAAAGCGTGTGCGAGCAAGGGGGCCAACAAACCTGACTCAGTTACACCAGCTCTGTCAGGAGGAATGGGCCAAAATTCACCCAACTTATTGTGGGAAGCTTGTGGAAGGCTACCTGAAACGTTTGACCCAAGTTAAACAATTTAAAGGCAATGCTACCAAATACTAATTGAGTGTATGTAAACTTCTGACCCACTGGGAATGTGATGAAAGAAATAAACGCTGAAATAAATCATTCTCTCTACTATTATTCTGACATTTCACATTCTTAAAATAAAGTGGTGATCCTGACTGACCTAGACAGGAAATTTTTCCTGGGATTAAATGTCAGGAATTGTGAAAAACTCAGTTTAAATGTATTTGGCTAAGGTGTATGTAAACTTCCGACTTCAACTGTACATATTTAGTCACAATATTTCTCAATTGACAGTATATAAACCAATCAGATTTATAATGTTATAAGACCCAGTAATGGAGCAAAAATTGCTCAAGTTCAGGCTAATAGAATTTTCTGCTGAAAAAGCTGTTACGTTAAGCATGTTTATCCAAAAACACATCCATGGTTGGTGAGCAACAGACATTGAGCACGTGCCATAATGCATTTTAGGTCCATTTAGCAGCACTTTACATTAAGTCAATATTATTTAAATATCTAACATGCTGTTAGTTCATCTGACTGCTGCATTTTCAGTTCCCATGAGAACTGATCAAATATTGTCAGCAAAACCACAAACATCACATTCAGAAGTTTCTTTGTAAGAAGCATTAGTTATTTTAGGTTTCACTGACAAACTTACAGCTTGCTTCCTTTCCTCCTCCTGTTGAGAAAAACGTTATTCATGTACTGTCCCAAAAGCACACAATAGTATAATCATTCAATGAAGACAATTTCTTTCATATGTAAAAACTTATTGGGATTTTCCCCCATATAGTAGGCTTTAGCAAGTCTGATGCTAGCATGGTTATGCTAGGTGGGGCTAACTGGATTAGCATTCATCCCTTCATTGGAGTAATTAGATTGATAGCCTTACCACTTAAATCAGTAAGCAGTTTATGTAAGGCTTCTTAAACCATTTCTCCATTGACTGTTGTTGTGTCTGACTGACTGAATTGTATCCTATATCCAGTTTTATTATGTGAGTTTTGTTGTTTGTATGTTGTCAGTGGTCATAACATATGATCAAAACACTGTCCTTAGTAGAATGACCAGTAGAAGGTCTGGAAAAGGTTATATCTCAAACATTTTAACATGAAGAAACTGGGGAACACAAACACATTTTTTGTAAAGAGGCGTATGGATTATGGTAAGAAGATGAGAAAGGAAGACTTGTCAAACCAGAGCAACTCAGGATTTACTGAAGATATGGAAAATTCCTTATGATGAAGCCCAGTGAGATTTGAAGAAGTGCTCTCTCTAGTGGTGGGATAATGAAAAGTGTGTTGGATTTTCTACCCTTCTCATTAGCAGGCCTACATTACAGTAGAAATGAAACTGTATGACTTCTCACGCACCTTCAGCAGCAGCATCAGCTGCTCCAGCTGTACCATGAGTTCCCTGCGACTCTCCTGCAGAGCAGACATCCTCTGCTCCAGCTCATCTTTGCGTTGCCTGGTAGAGGAAAAACAACCATAATAAACGTCCCTTTTTCAGGACCCTGTCTTTCAAAGATATTTCGGAAAATCCAAAACTTCACAGATCTTCATTGTAAAGGGTTTAAACACRGTTTRCCATGCTTGTTCAATGAACCATAAACAATTAATGAACATGTACCCGTGGAATGGTCATTAAGACACTAARAGCTTACAGACGGTAGGCAATTAAGGTCACAGTTATGAAAACTTAGGACACTAAAGAGGCCTTTCTACTGACTCTGAAAAACACCAAAAGAAAGATGCCCAGGGTCCCTGCTCATCTGCGTGAACGTGCCTTAGGTCTGCTGGAAGGAGGCATGAGCACTGCAGATGTGGCCAGGGCAATAAATTGCAATGTCCGTACTGTGAGACGCCTAAGACAGTGCTACAGGGAGACAGGACGGACAGCTGATTGTCCTCGCAGTGGCAGAGCACGTGTAACAACACCTGCACAGGATCGGTACATCCGAACATCACACCTGTGGGACAGGTACAGGATGGCAACAACAACTACCCGAGTTACACCAGGAACGCACAATCCCTCCATCAGTGTTCAGACTGTCTACAAGACTATCAGACTGTCTACAGGCTGAGAGAGGCTGGACTGAGGGCTTGTAGGCCTGTTGTAAAGGCAGGTCCTCACCAGACATCACCGGCAACAACGTTGCCTATGGGCACAAACCCACCGTCGCTGGACCAGACACGACTGGAAAAAAGTACTCTTCACTGACAACTCGTGGTTTTGTCTCACCTGGGGTGATYGTCGGATTCGTGTTTATTGTCGAAGGAATGAGCATTACACCGAGGCCTGTAGTCTGGAGCAGGATCGATTTGGAGGTGGAGGGTCCGTCATGGTCTGAGGCGGTGTGTCACAGCATCATCGGACTGAGTTTGTTGTCATTGCAGGCAATCTCAACGCTGTGCGTTACAGGGAAGACATCCTCCCTCATGTGGTACCCTTCCTGCAGGCTCATCCTGACATGACCCCCCCAGCATGACAACGCCTCCAGCCATACTGCTTGTGCGTTCCTGGTGTAACTCGGGTAGTTGTTGTTGCCATCCTGTACCTGTCCTGTACCTGTCCTGCAAGACAGGAATGTCAGTGTTCTGCCATGGCTAGTGAAGAGCCCGGATCTCAATCCCATTGAGCACATCTGGGACCTGTGGGATCGGAGGGTGAGGGCTAGGGCCATTCCCCCCAGAAATGTCCGGGAACTTGCAGATGCCTCGGTGGAAGAGTGAGGTAATATCTCACAGCAAGAACTGGCACATCTGGTGCAGTCCATGAGGAGGAGAGGCACTGCAGTACTTAATGCATCTGGTGGCCACACCAGATACTGACTGTTACTTTTGATTTTGACCCTCCCTTTGTTCAGGGACACATTATTCAATTTCTGTTAGTCATATGTCTGTGGAACTTGTTCAGTTTATGTCTCAGTTGTTGAATCTTAAGTTTGCTGAAAATAAACACAGTTGACAGTGAGAGGACGTTTCTTTTTTTGCTGAGTTTATATACGCATTTAATTGTCCATTTAAATGGTCAGATTGTTTTGTAGAAAAATTTGAGATGGGTCTACCTGAGAAGCCGTAGCTCGGCCAGCAGAGTGGGGTTCTGTTGGGACGTGCATGTGGGAGGCTGGGAGGCCTGCTCGTGCTGCACTCTCAGACGCTGGATCTCCTGCAGGATCTCTCTGTGACACACACAAACACAGGCCAGTTGAAACTAGTATGTCACATATGTAGGCTTTCTGAAGTAGTTTTGTTTGTGTGATTTAGATGGTGTGATGGATTACAGGGGGGTCTACCAGCTAGCTTGACGACATTAAGACTTGAGTTGCTTTTGTATTTTTCTGGTACTACCATGCAAACAGGGCTACAGCCCTTTGGCACATTGAGTACCACATTAAATAACCTATCACATTCCTTTCATGTAATRTGGAACGATGGCAGGGCTGGAAAGAATAGGTGAACAGAGAGAGAAAAGCAAATTCAGATGGAAACCATCCCTGACCTGTTTTTGCTCTCTAGCTCAGCAATAAGCTGCCTCTGCTGCTTGTTGGCATCCAGAGAGAAAAATATGTCGTTGGGGACCCTCTGCTGCTGTTGCTGTAAGACACATGACATTATCATTACACACAAGGACACATGATATTATCATTACACACAGGGACACATACCATTATCATTACAAATGGGGACATTATGACATCATCGTTACACAGGGACACATGACACCATCATTACCCACAGAGACATGACATTATCATTACATACAGAGACACATTACATTATCTACAGTACTGAGGTCATCTGGCTGATGTTATTTCCTTATACACTACTACATAGCAGTGACATAAGCAGCCACAGCGAACACAGATGGGTCAAGATTACAGGCACAAGCTTTTCCTGAATGGATAACCTGACTAAGGAAAACAGGCATTTGGAACAAATGTGTATTTGTGCTGAGCACATGTCAGGATGCTATTCATGGTATTTTCTCCCACTATGACCTCAGATAGCATGTGTGTCTCACCGCGGCGGCTGCGTCAGAGGCCAGTCTAGCAGCGTAGCGGGCGACGAGACTGTGCTCTTCCTCCTGGTGGGAACTGCTCTCCAGCAAACTAATCAACAGGTGGAGAGAGGAGGGGAGACAGTCATCTGTCATCTACATATCTACTGCAGTGAGGTAACTAGACACACAGACACAAAATACTGCTGCCAAATATAAAGAGTAGTTCTGTACTTACTTACATTACTGTACATCAATTTCAAATGATAATTGGAACAGTATCTGTATGATTGGTTAGTTAATTATAATGTATTTACATGCAAACACTGGAGAGTAGTTTGTATTGACTCCCATGTCAATTGTTGATGCTATTTACAGATAAAACTATAAAAAGGGTCTCGGCTGCACATTTTTGGGACAAAATCACAGCCATTTTGCTGAAGCCTTATAGCAGCTACATACCAATGCGTGCGTGCGTGCACACGCGCACACACACTATAAGCACTAAGGAACAACATTCAGCTTATACAAATGCTAAGGAAAGTTACATGCAGTTGAATCTGTAAGTATTTTCCATCTGCAGAAAGATCTCTAAGATGATGCTACTACAGAGTCCACAGAGGCGGAGCGAAGCAGGAGAGAAGAGCAGGAAGGACCCAAGCAGATGATTCCTACTAATCTTAGCACCCTCACGAAATAGTCCTTTCAGATGGCTACTTCAGTAAATGGTCAGTAGCTTCCATGTGATAATTTTGTAAAGGTCTGAGTTTCCTTTCAGAGAAATGAACAACATTACGGGTAGAAATAGTTGAGATTTATCATACAGCATTTATTGAAACTCATAAAGACGCATTAAAGTCCAAGAAACAAAATCCAATCAAAGTATTTACTGTAACAGTCCAAGATGTTATAATAAAGGACAAACATAAACACAGATATTSTCTACAAATAACTGATTACTGCCACAGCAAATAAGGAAACGCAGCAAAGTCTAATCTGTCATCATAAGCACATTAAAATGACAATTCTAGGGCAAGAAACTAGGTTTTTACTATATGAAGAGCAAAACAAATGCAACTTTGTACAGCCCTGTAACAACTTAATGAGCAAAATAGCGTTAATTTAGCCTTCYAAACCTATTGCTTAGTAACAGCTGGTGAAAGCAGTATAGTTTATGAAAAGTGTTTAGCTACATTACTGTATGCCAACTTTTAAAAGACAAGTCAATGGTTTGTGAATGCACATACAGTGGCTTGCGAAAGCATTCACCCCCTTGGCATTTTTCCTATTTTGTTGCCTTACATGGAATTAAAATGAATATTTTGTGGGTTTGTATCATTTTATTTACACGTGTAAACCTTAGTGACCTTAGTATTCTATGTTTTCTGTATTATTTTGGTCAGGTCAGGGTGTGACGAGGGTGGATATGATTGTTTTGTATTGTCTAGGGTTTTTGTTTGTCTATGTGTGTGTGTGTAGTCTAGGCATATGTAGGTCTATGGTGGCCTAGATCAGAGGCAGCTGTTTATCGTTGTCTCTGATTGGGGATCCTATTTAGGTTGCCATTTTCCAGTTTGGTTTGTGGGTTATTGTCTATGTGATGTTGCATGTCTGCACTCAGTGTTTATAGCGATCACGTTCGTTTTCTATTAGTTTGTTCAGTATATTTCTTTATTAAAAGAAGTATGTATTTTAATCACGCTGCGCCTTGGTCTCCTCTCTACGATGGTTGTGACAACATGCTTACCACTTTGAAGATGCAAAATATTATTTATTGTGAAACAAACAAGAAACAAGACAAAAACAGAACTTGTGTGCATAACTATTCACCCCCCCACCTTTTGCAGCATTTACAGCTGCAAGTCTTTTGGGGTATGTCTCTATAAGCTTGGCATATCTAGCCACTGGGATTTTTGCCCATTCTTCAAGGCAAAACTGCTCCAGCTCCTTCAAGTTGGATGGGTTCGGCTGGTGTACAGCAATCTTTAAGTCATACCACAGATTCTCAATTGGATTGGGCTTTGACTAGGCTATTCCAAGACCTTTAAATGTTTCCCCTTAAAGTGTTGCTTTCGCATTATGCTTAGGGTCATTTTCCTGCTGGAAGGTGAACCTCTGTCCCAGTCTCAAATCTCTGGAAAACTGAAACAGGTTTCCCTCAAGATGTTCCCTGTATTTAGCTCCATCATTCCTTCATTTCTGACCAGTTTCCCAGTCCCTGTCGATGAAAAACATCCCCACAGCAGGACGCTGGCACTACCATGCTTCACTGTGGGGATGGTGTTCTCGGGGTGATGAGAGGTGTTGGGTTTGAGCCAGACATAGCGTTTTCCTTGATGGCCAAAAAGCTACATTTTTGTCTTATCTGACCAGAGTACCTTCTTCTATATGTTTGGGAAGTCTCCCACATGCCTTTTGGTAAACACCAAAAGGTTATTTTTTCCCCAAAAAAGCTATGGATTTTTTCCTGGCCACTTTTCTGTAAAGCCCAGCTCTGTGGAGTGTACAGCTTAAAGTGGTCCTATGGACAGATACTCCAATCTCCACTGTAGAGCTTTGCAGCTCCTTCACGGTTATCATTGGTCTCTTTGTTGCCTCTCMGATTAATGCCCTCCATGCCTGGTCTGTGAGTTTTGGTGGGCGGCCCTCTCTTGGAAGGTTAMAATAATGGATTTAATGGTGCTCCGTGGGATGTTCAAAGTTTCAGATATTTTTTTTATAACCCAACCCTGATCTGTACTTCTCCACAACTTTGTCCCTGATCTGTTTGGAGAGCTCCTTGCTCTTCATGGTGCCGCTTGCTTAGTGGTGCCCCTTGCTTAGTGGTATACTCAGATCATGTGACAGATCATGTGACACAGATTGCACACAGGTTGACTTTATTTAACTAATTATGTGACTTCTGAAGGTAATTGGTTGCACCAGATCTTATTTAGGGTCTTCATAGCAAAGGGGGTGAATACATATGTATGCARAACTTTACTTTTTAGATTTTTTTCAACAAGTWATTTTTTTAATTTCACCTCACCAATTTGGACTATTTTGTGTATGTTCATTACATGAAATCCAAATAAAAACCTATTTAAATTACAGGTTGTAATGCAACAAAATAGGAAAAACGCCAAGGGGATGAATACTTTTGGAAGGCACTGTACTTCCTTTATTCAGTTTGATGTGAGTAGTGTATGGAGTATTAATGCTTGTAGCTAAATTAAAAAAAGGGAAAACAGTGCCAGGGGTGGTGTAAATACTGTGTGAATACTCTAGCTAGTAGTTCCCACTGTGTTTACTTTACAGACAGAGGAATCCAGACTAACCATGACGTGGGGTTGTTTTGCATGAGATTCACATACAGCCCAATGAGAACATGTTCATCAGCCAGTCTATCGGCCACATCAAGGCTGTAGTTTAACCTGGAACAGTGTAGGGTTTCAGAACACAAATGACACACATGATGAGAATAGGGAGGGGAAGAGAGTACTGGGCAAGCACAGGTCTGGAGAGAGCAATATGCCTTGTCTGTCATTGAATGAGTCAAAAGATGAAAACAAAGCTGTGTTAAGCTATCCCTTTGGGATACGTCTGTTGAATTCTCCTGTGAAACAAATACTATAGATATGAATGTGATACTGAACCTGTACTGCATTTTCAAATAATCTACAGTACACAGACAGAAAAAATAGGCATTTATATCTTGTATCATAATCTCCTTATGGGAATTTGATCTAAATAGTCAGTGTTTGTGTTTTCAACAGTGAAAGTATTGTAAGTAAATTAATGTCAAAACTTTAATATGTCATTGGTTTGACATTTAGAAAAATTCCCAAGTGACCTATAGCTCCAAGATGCAAAGCCTAGTCATGCACTAACTGCCACTCTGTCTAATAAGGCTAATGATTTCAATAAGCATTTCAAGATTGAATGAGTGATTTTTGCTAAGTACTGTTTGCTTACTACAGACTCCCAAGACCAAAACCCAACGTTAACCACGTTGTCAACAGCCCTGAAATGCCAGAAGAAGAGAACATGCCACCATTCAAACTCTACTAATCATCACATCCACGCAAGGTACTATGGATCAGCATGATTAGGGCTGTGGCGGTCATGACATTTTGTCAGCCGGTGATTGTCAAGCAAATAACTGTTGGCCTCATGGTAATTGACCGTTAATTAAGATAAACACATTTAGCATCTTCTGTCTTCCACACATAGCCTACAAGACACTGATGCTGACCTTTGGAACATCTACATRTTTAAAAGTAAAAACAATCCATGTAATATAGCCTACACCATCACAATAAATCTATTATTTATTTTAGAGAGGTCTAAAGAAACATCATATGAAGAAAATGTAGTTTGCCTGTGATAATAAAGTATCACTCTTTGAGAATAACTTTTCCAGACGGGAGATGCGCATCACTTCGCAGTGGCATCTTTTTTCCTTTTGGAAAATATTCTGTTATATTACATCGTTTTTTTTTACTATAAAATAGGTGTCTTGACTGTGATAAGGGCTCGGGAAATAAGAGCGTCTTGTCTGCTAAATTAAAAAAGCAAGGCTATGCAATTGCACGGTCACAGGCTTCTTCTACAAGCAAGCGCCACTGCTGAGGTTACTGCCTTTTTGAAGATTGTGTTCAAGATATAATATAACTAGTTGATATCAAGGATTCAATAAATGTATCTTAAATGGCACTTGCTTTTTTATTGACTGAATATATATATGGAGCAATTTAGCAATTAGGATTTGATATTTGTAATGGTCATGATCAATTTGGCATCGTCGAGCACTATTGGCATAGGCCTATATATAGATAAATGCGGACATATTTCTTTCCAGTGCAGGCCTTGAGTTCTAAAAATATATAATTAAAAAAATTCAAATACTTGAACAGTCAAACAATGTCAAAGCCCATCCCTAGAAGGTACATATCTTTACAAACCTGGCTCTATGAATGGAGTCCGTGTTTAAACCAATGTAGCCTTTGTCTCATCAAGCGCAGGTACAGTTCCTATATGTAGAGATGGAGGACTCACTGATGCCAGAAAACTATGTGTGTAACTTCTCCTGTAACTTTCCTTGGTTCTACCTGGCTCGCTCAGTCAAATCAAATCAAATGTTATTGGTCACATACACATATTTAGCAGATGTTATTGCGGGTGTAGCAACATGCTTGTGTTCCTAGCTCCAAAAGTGCAGTAATATCTAACAATTCACAACAATACACACAAATCTAAAGTATGTGTGTGCGTGTGTATCTACCGTGTACTTATATTATTCCTGAGTCCAAAGCTGACATTTACGAGCCAGCAAAACAGAAAATAAAATAACTTACAAGTATGTAAAAAGGACTGTAGTTGTATGTCAATCATTGTAAAGAATTACAGAGAGTGATTAAGTTAAGTACATGTTCAGTATACTGAGAACAGAAAAAAGGAACTTGAGAGAGACTCAAAGCTAATATTAGTGACTTGTAGCAGTTAGTTTAATTCTCCCAGGTAATGTGGGATGCCTATGAAAAGTATTGTAATAGATACTCTACCCTAATGAACGGTTAATGGTCTTTACTATGCATGCACCATCTAGCATATTTCAGATATATCCTTGAGTATCACTTTGTAAACACATAGGAAATCAGAAGAGTGACTGGTTCCACTGTATGCTCTATAATGACTATGTCTGCATCTGAAGAAGCACCATATTCCCTACAATAGAGCACTACTTTAGACCAGTCCTGGCCATGGTCAAAAGTAGTGCACTATATACTGTAGGGAATAGCATGCCATTTCGGCCCCAGCCTCTATCCATTTAAATTAGTTCACGTACGCATTTGAGCTACCTGTCACGCCCTGATCTGTTTCACCTGTCCTTGTGCTTGTCTCCACCCCCTCCAGGTGTCGCCCATCTCTCCCACTTATCTCTGGGTATTTATACCTGTGTTTTCTGTCTGTCTGTGCCAGTTCATCTTGTTTGTCAAGCTTACCAGCGTTTGTCCTGTCAGCTTCTGTCTTTCCCAGCCTATATTTTTCTCGTCCTCCTGGTTGTTGAACCTTGCCTGTCCTGACCCTGTACCCGCCCACCTGACCACTCTGCCTGTCCCTGACCCTGCCCGCCGTCCTGTACCTTTGCTCCTACTCTGGATTATCGACCCTTGCCTGCCTTGACCTGTCGTTTGCCTGCCCCTGTTACAATAAACATTGTTACTTCACACAGTCTGCACTTGGTCTTACCTTGATCCCTGATACCACCAAACCATTCTCCAAGGCAGTACGCCCGCTTGGGTCACTTACCCCCTTCCTTTCAACAGATCTGAAGCAGCCCTAGCCAATGTTTTTTTTCTGCTCAACTTCATTATTCTTGGTACTATAAGGCAGCTATTTACACCAGACAAAAGAGTGATACAACACAAACCTCCACAAATTAGCTGCATACATCCAAAAATGTTTAGAAAAATAAAGATTGGTTAGTAGGATTCATACTGACGTGTGGATTTTAAGGGGGCTTAGAAGTGTTCATTTTCATGACAAATATGTACAGTTAGGTAACCTAACTTGATTCTGTCTTTGAAAATTCAGCATACCCGGCATTATTGCAGTCTTTCTGACTGATATATCAGATACTCACTTCTTAGTGGAGTAAGGGTTCKCTGACGTGGGCATGGAGTGGGAGAGCATGAAGTCATTGGTGCTATTCATTGGTCTGGGAGGCCTGTAGTGCAGGAGACAAACATGATCATGTTCAAACAGCCATCATCATATGGAAGAGAAGCAACTGTCGCATAACTGTGTGTGTTTGTCTGTGTGTGCGTGCATCGAGATCTCAGAGGGCCGAAAGAGCATTGAATGGGGCTAGGGAGTCGGGACACAATAGCTGCAGTTTCTGATTGTGACACGTCACATAAAGAATGTGTGCTGCGTGTGGATTTCCTCCTCACTCATCCGAAGGTCATTAACTCCTCATAATCTTATTGTTTACATGACCTAAAAAGGTATTCACATGTGGCGCAAAGGAGGAACGGGATAATTGATGCAGAAACCTGTAGTGAACTGCACACAAGTTGGTTGTGTTAAAATGAAGGTGCCACTTTGAGGAACTACAGGGCATAGTATATAAGGATTGACCCTGGAGGATCAACATGATCCGATTTAAACAACAGACAAAATAATATGGCACTAGCTACTAGTAATATAATACACTACCTTCTATAGAACTTGAGTTGATCTAATTAAAAGGAATAGCAGCATATTCTACATATTCTAGCAAGTATTCAAAGCAAACTTACCAAGTYTCTCTATTTTGCAGCAAGAAAAGAACAAAGAGATTTGTTACAATCACCCATGCATGCACTACAACGGCCACAGTGAGTGGTACAACTGAATTCACTTTCACATGAAAATAATCTACGTAGGTGTCAAAATCAACATTTGTCTCAGATTCTCAGCCCTTAGAATGCATTGCCACTCCTTTCCACACTACAGCTTAGACATCTGACTAGGGTTGCTAAATTCTGGGAACTTTCAATAKATTCCCTGGTTTTCCAGAAATCCTGGTTGGAGGCTTACATTTCCTGCTTATTCTRTCCTGATTCCGGGTATCTTCCAACAGGGATTTCGGGAAAACCAGGACATTTATTGAAAGTTCCCGGGATTTAGCAACCCTACATATGACTTGGTTTAGCTGTTAAGGGTTGGAAAAGTAACGCATCAAAGAGATACTGTAGCACTACAAGACCGTGGCTTCATATTGTCATTGTTCTTTTCCAGAACACAAAGAAAAATGGAGCAAAGATGAAACATCTGTTTTACCAATTGTGGTTATTACTTTGGGGATACGGGGCTGTAGTWTGGGATTATGGGATGGATCTGAAATTGACTGGAATTTAAAAGGATGACTGTGGTCTTGAATACAAGTGATACTGTATGAATAGAATAGCCCCATACTTACACAATGTGGGCTAGGTTCAGAGGTTTCTCTGGCATGTCAGGAAACATGGGGTGTAAAGGTTCTCTGCTGGATGCACAGCTCAGTGACTTGCTGAGAGCATTAGATAACTTCTTAGCAGGCGATTTCTGGGAGAAACACAAACATATGCTATGTATGATTTCCGAGGGCAAGAAGAGGTACTTAAAACAGAGTAATTACGTTCAAAATATTATATAGGATTAGATGCCACTGACCAAAATGTCACAGCACATACAGTACAATCCATATCTAAAATGCATTTCTCCACTGCCTATCCATATCATTTAAATGTATCTGGCCACATGTAGAACATCAGAGATCAAGGGAAATACACTGCATGTAATATTCCTTGCCACAGGTGAGGGAATCAAACCACAGTCTCATCATCATCCCCATAGCACTGTATTGTGTTGGGTGAAGCGGAGCAGAAATCGCTGGCTGGCTGGTCACCCCCCTTACCCATGACGTGTACTCCTTCATTTGGTGTTGGTTGCTATGGGAACCGCTGGCATGCCCCCTCCAGAAGCAGTCCTGACAGAGCTGGTAATTATGACATTGTTGGCAGCGGTAGCGGAAGCCCATTATACTCTCACTGTGGCAGTAGGAGCACTCGACCGGGTGGAACACTGCAGGGGCGGAGGGAGCAAGGTGGGGGGGCACACACACCAACATGTGCATGCATGTCCACACACACACACACACACACACACACACACACACACACACACACACACAGACACACGGCGTACATATACACACACACCCCAAAAGTTGTTAATACAAACACAAATTGGTTTGCAACTGATATCTTTATATAAGACAACAGCACTGGGATGTTTTGCAGGTCTCTCAGACAGCATTCTTCAAATAAAGAAGGGTGTTCTGTGAACATCAGTGTGTGTGGTGAGACTAATGACTAATTCTGTACCTTGTCAATCACGAGGGATTGTGCAGGGTGATGTGATGGTGGAAGGGTGTGTATGTGTGTGTGTGTTTGAGCAAGTGTGTCTACTATGTGGTGGCTCAATGTGATGGTGTGAGACAATTCATACCCAGTGCTACCCAGGAACGTGTTAAATATGCCGTGGTGGCGGTGATGGCTCACCATTCTCCACATTAGCCAAGCGATGCATGAGTGGTAACCACACCAGACACTGAGGAGGAGGATCTGACATCATCGTGTCCAGGAATGTGTTGAGGGAGACCTTTTTCTGTCGACATGCAGTAGAGGACAGGGTTACACATCACATGCAGGTTATGCATATGGGGTAGCTAGTACTACAAAGAAAATATAGTTTTATAAAGGATGTTTTATACACAATTACAACATACATCCAGTCTCTATACCTAGAGTGTGTTATTCATTCATTCATTKATTTACTTGAAAATGTATGTTCATTTTCAGTGTAGATGGAGACTCTTACCTGCTGTGTAAAGCAGGTTCTTGTGGCTTGCTCAGTATAGCCAAAGGAAGGCCCCTCAAAAACAGTCATTGGCAATTTGAGAACCTCCCTCAGAAACTGGTCGAATTGGGAATACACCATTATGCCACCAGGGTCTGATATCTGTGAAAAAATATCTGMGAAGAAAATGGGAGGGGAGGCATTACTGCAAAATATATAAATATATATATATAAAAAATGTATCAAATTAATTGTCAGCTGTCACCATTGTTAGCTAATTGCAGCATTAGACAGTGCAATCATGCTGTGTATTGCATTTACAAAGAACAAAAACAAATTAAAGCTGTGTAGCAATACATAGTAATTACCACAAAACATAAGCTAAAATACCCTAACCTTCCATTTACTTTCCCCATGAGTTGCTGCGGCTGTCTGATGCACTAGATTTGGTGGATTATGTAATAAACCCTATCCTTCAAATTATAAATAATGACTTCTCACAGCCGTGGAGTGTTAAGGGCCACTGTTCTCTTTTTCATCTAGGAACAATAGTGCAGGCAGACAGACTTCAAGGAAAAAACCCACTGGAACCAAATTTTGTTGTATCACTAAATTCCTCAATAGAGAGAGACTTCACTGACTAAACACATTTTAAATTGTGCAGGATAACTATTAATAAGTTAACAAAAAGCTAACATTGACAATTAATTCTCTGCAAATGGTTAATTCTCTCTCCAATGTATTATTCTTAACAAAGATGAACGGGTGAGCTTACATCTTAATTTATCCAAAATCTTTCCTCCGCAGATGGTTGCCAGGGCCATCTTCACAACAAAGACAGACATTTTTCCGAGGCCTTCCCTAAAAGAGGAAATGTGTTTAGTACTTGTGCACTTTTATAATTTGAACAGGTCAAGAATATACAGTTTGAGAATAATACGTGCAATGATTTAAACACTTTAACATTAAAAGAATACTTCAAGATTTTATCTACTTCCCCACAGTCAGATGAACTCGTCAATACCATTTTTATGTCTCTGCGTGCAGTTTGTAGGAAGTTGCTAACTAGCGTTAGCATAACTGCTAACTACATTTACATTTAAGTCATTTAGCAGACGCTCTTATCCAGAGCGACTTACAAATTGGTGCATTCACCTTATGATATCCAGTGGAACAACCACTTTACAATAGTGCATCTAACTCTTTTAAGGGGGGGGGGTTAGAAGGATTACTTTATCCTATCCTAGGTATTCCTTAAAGAGGTGGGGTTTCAGGTGTCTCCGGAAGGTGGTGATTGACTCCGCTGACCTGGCGTCGTGAGGCAGTTTGTTCCACCATTGGGGTGCCAGAGCTACAATATATATACAAAACTACATAGACAACCCTTCAAATTAGTGGTTTCAGCTATATCAGCCACACCCGTTGCTGACAGGTGTATAAAATCGAGCACACAGCCATGCAATATCTATAGACAAACATACTGAAGAGCGCAGTGACTTTCAACCTGGCACAGTATTAGGATTTTAAAAATATATATATTTAAAAATCGTCTCTTCCTCTGGAAGCAACATCAGCACAAGAACTGTTCGTCGAGAGCTTCATGAAATGGGCTTCCATGGCAGAGCACCCCACACAAGCCTAAGATCACCATGCGCAATGCCAAGTGAAGGGCTGGAGTGGTGTAAAGCTAGCCGCCATTGGACTCTGGAGCAGTGGAAACGCATTCTATGAAGTGATGAATTACGCTTCACAATCTGACAGTCGGATGGTTTGGCCCCTTAGTTCCAGTGAAGGGAAATCTTAACGCTACAGCATACAATGATATTCTAGATGATTCTGTGCTTCCAACTTTGTGGCAACAGTTTGGGAAAGGCCCTTTCCTATTTCAGCATGACAATGCCCCCGTGCACAAAGCGAGGTCCATACAGAAATGGTTTGTCGAGATCGGTGTGTAAGAACTTGACTGGTCAGCACAGAGCCCTGACCTCAACCCCATCAAACACCTTTGGGATGAATTGGAACGCTGACTGCGAGCCAGGCCTAATCACCCAACATCAGTGCCTGACCTAACTAATGCTCTTGTGGCTGAATGGAAGCAAGTCTCTACAGCAATGTTCCAACATCTAGTGGAAAGCCTTCCCAGAAGAGTGGAGGCTGTTATAGCAGCAAAGGGGGGGCCAACTCCATTTTAATTCCCATAATTTTTGAATGAGATATTCGACGAGCAGGTGTCCACAAACTTTTGGTCATGTAGTGTAGCATTAGAGAAATGACTGGAAGTCTATGGTAACTGCTAGCATGCTAGTAAATACCATAGAATTCCAGTCATTGCACTAACCGTAGTTAGCATTGGTTCACAAAACTATGTTTAACTTCCTTCATACTGGATTCAGAAACCTAAAAATGGTATCCATGAGTTCATCTGACTCTGGGGAAGTAAATAAAGGACTTCATTGCCAAAATCCTTACTATCCCTTTAAGTTGCTCTGTGCAACCTGTGCAGCCTGCCTGAGGCAGCAGGTAGCCTAGTGGTTAGAGTGTTGAGCCGGTAACTGAAAGGTTGCTACATCAAATCCCCGAGCTGACAAGGTAAAAATCTGTCCTTCTGCCCCTGAACAAGGCAGTTAACCCACTGTTCCTAGGCTGTAAATAAGACTTTGTTCTTAACTGACTTGCCTAGTTAAAAAAAACAAAAAAACAAAACAAGCAAAAAGGACCCAATTGCACGTCACTTTTTACTGTTTACTTTCTCTTGTCTTTCATCAGAAGTAAAGAAGAATCAATGGCACAAGAACATTGTGAGACCATTGCATCGTTATAACAACAGTCAGTCTGGACTTCCATTCTCCCATGAAAGACTGTGTGTACTGTGGACAGATTTATCACATATCAACACTTCACTTCAATTAAATGACACACGCGCACACACACTCTCAACTAGAGATAAACGGCCCATCATCATGCTCAGTGAACGTCCCACAGTAATGAGGTGATGGTGGATACTCACGGGTCATAGGCAGCCAGGAGAAAGTTGAGTAGCAGATTGATGGACTGTTCCACATTGATCTGGTGTGTGGTGGGCATGCGCTTGTTGAGCTGGTAGAAGATGGTCGATAGTATTGCTTCCAGGCGAGCCACAGTGAACTCTGTGTTGAGGTCCATGGTGTTCAGACCGTTCTCTCTGAACGCCTCGATCACGTTCCATATGTCCACCAAATGGACTGTAAAAGAACAGAATGGAGTAGAATCCAATAGAAATGCATGGACACTGTTCTCTTTTAGCGGTCATTTTTTAGAGAGAACTTTACAACTATTACTATCAAACACAGGATATCACACCATACTCACGACTATTACTATCAAACACAGGATATCACACCATACTCACGACTATTACATAAACACTAGATATCAACAACCATACTCACGACTATTCTATCAAACACAGGATATTCCAATTGCACGGGACTATTACTATCAAACATAGGATATACAGATACTACACCATCCACAAACATAGGATCACACCATCCACGACTATTACTATCAAACATGATATCACACCATACTCAACGACTATTACTATCAAACATAGGATAATCACACCATACTCACGATTGCATTTCTTCTGAACAAATCTGAGTTTGCAAGCATTCTATACGTGGCAATCTTATGGAAATCCAACTCTTGCGCCCCTGTAGTAAAAATACATTAATTGTGAAAGGCAATATGAAAGAACAGTAACACGGAATGCTGCTGAGGATAGACTGTGCGGGCTCTTGGGAGAAAGTGTTGCTCATGAGGCTATTCATGTGGACTTAACACTAGATGTCTGTCTATTCTCCAAGAACGCTGTTCTTTCTGTGTAGCCTATACTGGATGTTAATGATATTCATATTTTGTAGAAGTAACCTAGTAAAGTGACTTGGTAAATGTATTAATAACATTATGGTATACTATAGTTATTAATACTTGAATGTGTGTCTCTCTTTAGAGATGGCCCTGGCCACTTACGCATCTCTGCGAACAGTTTGTCGTCTCTCCGCCATGAATGTCGCACTCCTCCCACAATCTTCAATCATTCTGATCAGAAGGAGAGGAAAACAGAGTGACTATTCATTAGTAATGATTAGCAGGATTACACCTACTGGGCATGACAGTTTACTTTTTAATAGTGATACCTTTGTAATGGATTGAAATGTGTGCAGCAAAATATTGTGTGCAGCAAAATATAGTGCTTCCCAGGTAATAATTTTGTCATTAGAATACATGAATGTAACACTACTAACTCAACAGCTTGTTAGTAGTTGTAGTATTATTCACATAGTAGTGCTACTGCTCAGCTGTAACTTCTATCATGTAATGTACGTCCTACGGTCCTACTGACTGACTCGATGCATTTAGCAAGCCCTCGCAGTGAACTTTCACACCTGGCACAGTATTAGGATTTTAAAAATATATATATTTTTAAAAATCGTCTCTTCCTCTGGAAGCAAATCAGTCACAAGATGTTCGTCGAGAGCTTCATGAAATGGGCTTCCATGGCAGAGCACCCACACAAGCCTAAGATCACCATGCGCAATGCCAAGTGAAGGGCTGGAGTGGTGTAAAGCTAGCCGCCATTGGACTCTGGAGCAGTGGAAACGCATTCTATGAAGTGATGAATTACGCTTCACATCTGACAGTCGGATGGTTTGGCCCCTTAGTTCCAGTGAAGGGAAATCTTAACGCTACAGCATACAATGATATTCTAGAATGATCTGTGCTTCCAACTTTGTGGCAACAGTTTGGGAAGGCCTTTCCCTATTTCAGAATGACAATGCCCCGTGCACAAAGCGAGGTCCATACAGAAATGGTTTGTCGAGATCGGTGTGTAAGAACTTGACTGGTCAGCACAGAGGCCCTGACCTCAACCCCATCAAACACCTTTGGGATGAATTGGAACGCTGACTGCGAGCCAGGCCTAATCACCCAACAACTCAGTGCCTGACCTAACTAATGCTCTTGTGGCTGAATGGAAGCAAGTCTCTACAGCAATTGTTCCAACATCTAGTGGAAAGCCTTCCAGAAGAGTGGAGGCTGTATAGCAGCAAAGGGGGGCCAACTCCATTTTAATTCCCATAATTTTTGAATGAGATATTCGACGAGGCAGGTGTCCACAAACTTTTGGTCTGTAGTGTAAGCATAGAGAAATGACTGGAAGTCTATGGTAACTGCTAGCATGCTAGTAAATACATAGAATCCAGTCATTGCACTAACCGTAGTTAGCATTGGTTCACAAAACTATGTTTAACTTCCTTCATACGGATTCAAAACCTAAAAATGGTATCCATGAGTTCATCTGACCTGGGGAAGTAAATAAAGGACTTCATTGCCAAAATCCTTACTTCCCTTTAAGTTGCTCTGTGCAACCTGTGCAGCCTGCCTGAGGCAGCAGGTAGCCTAGTGGTTAGAGTGTTGAGCCGGTAACTGAAAGGTTGCTACATCAAATCCCGAGCTGACAAGGTAAAATCTGTCCTTCTGCCCCTGAACAAGGCAGTTAACCCACTGTTCCTAGGCTGTAAATAAGACTTTGTTCTTAACTGACTTGCCTAGTTAAAAAAAACAAAAACACTTAAAACAAGCAAAAAGGACCCAATTGCACGTCACTTTTTACTGTTTACTTTCTCTTGTCTTTCATCAGAAGTAAAGAAGAATCAATGGCACAAGAACATTGTGAGACCATTGCATCGTTATAACAACAGTCAGTCTGGACTATTCTCCCATGAAGACTGTGTGTACTGTGGACAGATTTATCAACATATCAACACTTCACTTCAATTAAATGACACAACGCGCACACACACTCTCAACTAGAGATAAACGGCCCATCATCATGCTCAGTGAACGTCCCACAGTAATGAGGTGATGGTGGATACTCACGGGTCTAGGCAGCCAGGAGAAAGTTGAGTAGCAGATTGATGGACTGTTCCACATTGATCTGGTGTGTGGTGGGCATGCGCTTGTTGAGCTGGTAGAAGATGGTCGATAGTATTGCTTCCAGGCGAGCCACAGTGAACTCTGTGTTGAGGTCCATGGTGTTCAGACGTTCTCTCTGAACGCCTCGATCACGTTCCATATGTCCACCAAATGGACTGTAAAAGAACAGAATGGGTAGAATCCAATAGAAATGCATGGACACTGTTTCTCTTTAGCGGTCATTTTTTAGAGAGAAAACTTTACAACATTATACTATCAAACACAGGATATCACACCATACTCACGACTATTATCTCAACACCAGGATATCACAACCATACTCACGACTATTATATCAAACACAGGAATATCACACCATACTCACGACTATACTATCAAACACAGGATATCACACCAATACTCACGACTATTACTATCAAACATAGGATATCACCATACTCACGACTATTACTATCAAAACATAGGAATCCCACCATACTCACGACTATTACTATCAAACATAGGATATCAACCATACTCACGACCTATTACTATCAAACATAGGATATCACACCATACTCACGATTGCATTCTTCTGAACAAATCTGAGTTTGCAAGCAGTTCTATACGTGGACAATCTTATGGAATCCAACTCTTGCGCCCCTGTAGTAAAAATACATTAATTGTGAAAGGCAATATGAAAGACAGTAACACAGGAATGCTGCTGAGGATAGACTGTGCGGGCTCTTGGAGAAAAGTGTTGCTCATAGGCTATTCATGTGGACATTAACACTAGATGTCTGTCTAGTTTTCCCAATGAACGCTGTTCTTCTGTGTAGGCCTATACTGGATGTTAATGATATTCATATTTTGTAGAAGTAACTGTAAATGACTTGGTAAATGTCATTAAAACTATTATGTATACTATAGTTATATACTTTGAATGTGTGTCTCTCTTTAGAGATGCCCTGGACACTTACGCATCTCTGCGAACAGTTGTCGTCTCTCCGCCATGATGTCGCCACTCCTCCCACAATCTTCAATCATTCTGATCAGAAGGAGAGGAAAACAGAGTGACTATTCATTAGTAATGACTTAGCAGGATTACACCTACTGGCGCATGACAGTTTACTTTTTAATAGTGATACCTTTTAATGGATGAATGTGTGCAGCAAAATATTGTGTGCAGCAAATATAGTGCTTCCCAGGTAATAATTTTGTCATTAGAATACATGAATGTAACACTACTAACTCAACAGCTTGTTAGTAGTTGTAGTATTATTCACATAGTAGTGCTACTGCTCAGCTGTAACTTCTTATCATGTAATGTACGTCCTACGGTCCTACTGACTGACTCGATGCATTTAGCAAGCCCTCAGTACAGAG
>NC_036871.1:27552136-27562063 GCF_002910315.2 Salvelinus sp. IW2-2015 | reverse complement strand
GAGTTAAACACACTATTCAACAAGCGCAACACTATCCCCTTGGCTATCACCACCATTACACTCTACATACTGTATCATCATCCACTTGATGTCACTATCCACACACTATTTTCTAAATTCACTTCATTGCCTGAATCCGCACAAGATACTGTATCAGTAGTTCCAAGAGGCCATCACTAAACATTATCTGTAAAATTATTGACACTTAGGGTAATTTTTTTCATCAATGCTGAGCATTTTTGGCCTCCTCACACTGCCCATCTTCACTTGAATAAATGGTGGCATGCATGACCAGTGTTTCCTCTATATTTACTTAAATTGTGTCCGCCACACCAAAAAATATTATGTAAAATGTTTTCATTGTAAACTTAAACGACTAAAACCAGATATACTGTAACYTATGTAGAAAAGATAATGGAGCTATGCATTTTAAATAAGGTCATKTTTGAGAACTAACAAAACTGTCCAGTGTTTCCAGATTCCTATGAAATATGACCTATAATTACCTACAATATGAGTGAAATAGTTTTCRTTCCAAAAACTGGTAGCTAAGTATGTTAAAAATCAGATGTTCTATGTCGGAATGGTATGTGTGTCACGCCCTGACTTTAGAGATATTTTTATGTCTCTATTTTGGTTTGGTCAGSGCGTGAGTTGGGGTGGGCATTCTATGTTTTGTTCTATGTTGTCTAGTTCTATGTGTTTGGCCGGGTGTGGTTCTCAATCAGAGGCAGCTGTCTATCGTTGTCTCTGATTGAGAACCATACTTAGGTAGCCTTTTTCCACCTATGTGTTGTGGGTAGTTGTTTTCTGTTTTGTGTCTGCACCAGCCAGAACTGTTACGGTCGTTCTCGTTGTTATTTTTGTTATTTCAGTGTTCAATAAATAATATGAACACGTACCACGCTGCACCTTGGTCCTCTCCTTCCAACAGCCGTTACAATGGGTGTACCCCAACAACAGAATGGTGTGGGCATATACCAGTCATTAAAAATATTAATACAGTAGACCACTGATTGGCCAGCTCATCCTCCCCAAGACCACTGATTGGACAGCTTATCTTCCTCAGGAGTATGACATCATATTCTATAGCCTTGGTCACACTGCAGGACTTAATGCTCAAATCGGTTTTGTTTTTCAAATCGGTTTTGGAATATTGACTGTCCAAATGGCAAATTACAAGTGGCAAATGGGATTTGTGTGTGTTCAGACAGCAGTTATTTGCTAACATGGCTACGCTAGTTGTCAGAGTAATGACGGGTGTGTGCGCAGTGGTGTAGGCTGATTGGTGGTGGTGCTCGTGCTTCCTATCACTCAGAAGTTCTGTAGCAAACTAAGGTGACAACAATGCCTGCRATGGACGAGTCCCAGTTGCTTTGAATTTTCAAAATCAAAGTATAAGAACACTTTTAAAGCCTCAAAGGATAAGATGATCCAACTTTCAAAATGAGTCATTTTTGTCTAGCCACAGCAGTCAACTATCTAGCTAGGTAGCTGTTTAGCTTTCTAGCACATTAACTAATTTGTTTGTAAACAATGAACAAGCTAGTTAGCTACCACATGTTCTTGTCAGACTGTCAACAGAGTAACTAGCAAGCAACAAGATATACCAAATNAATTTGTTTGTAAACAATGAACAAGCTAGTTAGCTACCACATGTTCTTGTCAGACTGTCAACAGAGTAACTAGCAAGCAACAAGATATACCAAATTACAGTCAAAAACCCACTTTAGGGCAAATAAATCAGATTTGACCGTTCAGACACAAGCCGTATGGCCAGGAATCAAATTTGTATCTGATTTCAAAAGAACCTACGAAAGTGGTTTGAAATGTGGCTTGAAATATACAATTCCATGTGCTTTTTGGCTGTTCGGAATGCAGGAAAAAGAACAGATTCGAGTCGGATATGCCAAAAAATAGGATTTGAGTCCCTTCAAACTGCCAATGTGAACAAGGCTTAAGAGAAAATAGCAAGCATTTTTTAAACAGTCTGTTTGAGATGGGGTTCATCTCCAATTTATGCTTTGGCCACAAATGCGAGTATAGGTTGAGTCAACAACATTATTTGGGTATGAGTTAACAGAATATGAACTTTTAGAAGTTAGATTTTCACTGGACAGTTACTTCAAAAGTCCAAATGTGTAGAATTGCAGGAAATTAGCTTTAACTGAAAATGTTCTTTTTTTTGTAGAATTACAGGAAACTAGCTTTAAAACTGTAAAATATTATCTTTGCCCCATGGTAAAATGTGTAGAATTGCAGGAAATGAGCTTTAAAACAGCAAAAAACAGTCTGTGCAGCCAAGAGGGACTCTAAAATCCTAGGGGAAACACTGATGACAGATAAGTTCTTACCGGTTGACCTTCAGGACACACTAAAAAATGTAAGTATGTAAACAAAAGTCAGGGCATTGAAAAACTTGAGTCAGACAAGGAAGAGTGTTTCACAGGGGCAGAGTGGCAGAGCTAGCGAACGCTCACATCATGCCTCGCTGCACTGTCCAAGGCAATCTAATACACATAGTCATGTGCTAAGTTGCCATAGTAGCAAAGAATCTAGTCACTCCATTGTCCATTTAAAAAAAAATAGGGTGCAATGTCTTCGTATCCCCTTAGAGAATGGTCCAAGTTTGTGGAGCAATGTTTTTCATCACCCTCTCGTCATACATCTTCTCTTGAAGATCTAACAGGCACCATTAATGTTTGAATCAAGATTTGAATACATTGTAATTACAAATAGAATAAAACTAGAATAGAACTTGTCTATTATACAATGAGAACAGACATTATAAACAACTTTGACTCATTACACTCGTTCTACTTAGACTGGCCACTTTTCAACAAATAAGGCTTTAGAATTTATATAATTGAAAGTGATAAATATGCAAATATTATGCAGTGGCCTCAGGTTACATGCAGGAACTTCTAAATATTTCATTACAAATTCTAATTCAAGGTACTGTACACAAACAAAGATGACAACTATTTTTCTGCACACAGGTCCTTTTCTGCAGAGTTACTGGTAACACTGGGTAAAATTGGTTAAAAAAATACTGAATTCATTAGACACTGTATTTATAGAATAAAGATGACTGTAAACAAAAACTATCTGTCTGTTATGTAAAGTTTTAGTTTAAGTAATTTACAACAATGTTAAACACTTTTCAGTTAATAATTAATTAATCATCCAAGAACAATCTACGGTAGATGTCTCATATACAGCAGTGCAGAAACACATAACTAACTAATAATAACATGTTAACATACTCAAACTCCCTTTTCATATTACAAAAGTAAGAGACAAGTTCTTGTGCTAAGTATTTGACCTTACAAAGGCTATTTTTAAACTGTGAAATAAATAGCTAAGATTGACACAACTACTATTCCCCTGGTGAAGATTGAAAACTACAAGCAACACAAATCAGGAGATTACAAACTTCTCAACAACACAAATCAGGAGATTACAAACTTCTCAACAACACAAATCAGGAGATTACAAACTTCTCAACAACACAAATCAGGAGATTACAAACTTCTCAACAACACAAATCTGGAGATGACAAACTTGTCAATGTTGAACGTACCCTTCAGAATGTACCATGTTCCTCTGTTTCCTTCTCCTTGTCTGTCTGTGTGCTACTCCAAAGGCTTGTCTTTCTTAACAACAACTGTACAGAGTATAAAGCCCTCTCAACCAGACAAGCATGACAACAAAAGCAGCCAGCCTCAGTTGGACGGTGGTTAGCTTAGCTACAGTCAGATATCTGAAATTAGAAACTGTCAGGACACAGCTTGTGCTGCTGCCTCTATCTTTAACTTCAAATGAGCAGGCTCCACATTCTTGTACAGATTTGCTGGCTCTCCAGTTGCAGTCCCTTCCAACCTCTCGCTTGGCGCCTGCCCAGCAAGCATTACTCTTGCTCTGTGCCAGTGTCAAATACACTTGCAGTATTAGAAAACAACTGCCCTGAAATGAGCAAATCATCGTACACCATAAACTAAATATTGCAGATGACTTGTAACTCTCCACCTCTGCCAGAATCAAACTGAGGCTATAAAGTCAGTTTCTCTCAGCGTTARTAAAATGATCACATTTATTGCTGCAGTGGTTAGATACTCTCTTGCCCAGTTATTAACTGAGTTCCAGGCCCACTGAACCATTCCCTTATAAGTCTCTTATTTATATTATGGCTCTATTTTTACCACAGGCGAAGAAAGAAAAGCACAGGAGACTGTGGTGTTTTTAATTTATATTCTTAAACTACTTGGATCAGGTTGTCATACAGTATTTCCGGGACACGAGCAGTTGCTTGAGTTGTGACCCTGCATATCCCCATAGCAGACTGAGTCATAAGCTACATATTGCAGCTGTTCATGTATTGACTTTCATCCACTGATTGCCCAGTGTTATTTTTACATCATTAGAATATAATTGATGTTGGCATCTGATTTCCAACCACAGTGTAGAGCTGTCTACTTTGTTCAGTTATGAAGTTAACTGTACAGAAATCACCAACAAAAACACCCATCACATATTGAAATGGTGTATTTATAGCAGCCTATATAGTCAGTTAATAAGAAGTCTAAACGGTCTTATGTTGTCTGTCTGGGAGTCTATTACACTGGACACTGCACTGTCTCTGAGTTGCACCAGTCAGTTATCTGCTTGTGGGGCCTCTGGCCTGGGCAGACAGCACTGAACTGGTACAACTCAAAGACATTGCAAAGAGGCCATGGGTCATTGCTCCACAAGACAAAAACTCCTGAGTGTTCTTGACGTGTTTATGGTTGTTGTTCCTGAATAGAACTGTGTGGTTCCTGAACTGGACCGGTGTTCTGTGTTTATGGTTTTGTTCCTGAATAGAACTGTGTGGTTCCTGAACTGACACTGTGTTCCGTGTTTATGGTTGTTGTTCTGAATAGAACTGTGTGGTTCCTGAACTGACACTGTGTTCCGTGTTTATGGTTGTTGTTCCTGAATAGAACTGTGTGGTTCCTGAACTGAACTGTGTTCCGTGTTTATGGTTGTTGTTCTGAATAGAACTGTGTGGTTCCTGAACTGACACTGTGTTCGTGTTTATGGTGTTGTTCCTGAATAGAACTGTGTGGTTCCTGAACTGACACTGTGTTCCGTGTTTATGGTTGTTGTTCCTGAATAGAACTGTGTGGTTCCTGAACTGACACTGTGTTCTAACGTGAACTCCTTGGTGGAGGAAAAAAAAAACTCTGATACTGGCAGCTTTACCCTGGTGATTAGTGAAGCTGCTTCAGGTAATCTCTGCAACAACAGAAACAACTGGATGGGTAGGAAATGTATGCGCTATATACCAAACTGTTGGTTAATGATGCCATTACAGTTTTACAACCAGCCATGACGGCCATGTCAATGACGAGATTATTTGATCTAGAATGGATCATGCTCAGCTCTCGTGTATTTCAGAGAGAATTGAGAAACCGTGTGATATTTCAATGTTTTCTGTCAAACACACATGATGAGTGAAGAAAGGCAACAGGCAGCAGATGACAGATTTATATGCACATCGATTGCAAAATAACCTGTATCCCTGTAACGACAGAAGCATCTCTACAAATGAGCGATATAACGGTGTCATTTTTACAACATCCAAATAGTCAATAGTTTAACCCTATTAATTGGCATGCATTTTGCCTCGTGATAAAAAAAAAATCTCGATCTCACTAGTTCCCACTACACAGTAACTTGGATTTTAAACGAGTGATAATGTCGTTTCACTACCGATGTTGCAGTGCATTTGTGCTGTCTATACTTACCAGAACATCGAGGCATGGTCATAAAACTGCATTGTTTACATCCAGGAATTGAAGTGTTAGCCGTATCCATATATATGATTACGATTCATTTAGATCAATTCACCATTACACCTAGAACGCTGCTAATCCTGTTATTACTAACGCTTTTTGCAGTGGTGCTGTATTCGAAATGTTCGCGTAACGTTAGCACTACCCAAAATTTGCTTCGAGTATGTGGCCTCTGCCGATGACGTAATGRGGAATCTCTTAACTTGCGTTAAGAAGTTGACAAAAGAAACATAAAACACATAATGATTCAACCCACCATGACTACAATGCACAGGAAGTATACGTGCCGTGTCTGGAAACAATCCCCATCACATTGTTGTATTATTATCATTATATATACACTACCGTTCAAACGTTTGGGGACACARAGAAATGTCCTTGTTTTTTAAATGAAAGCGCATTTTTTGTCCATTAAAATAACATCAAATTGATCAGAAATACAGACATTGTTAATGTTGTAAATGACTATTGTAGCCGGAAACGGCAGATTTTTTATGGAATATATATGTTTACAGAGGCCCATTATCAGCAACCATCACTCCTGTGTTCCAATGGCACGTTGTGTTAGCTAATCCAAGTTTATAATTTTAAAAGGCTAATTGATCATTTGAAAACCCTTTTGCAATTATGTTAGCACAGCTGAAAACTGTTGTTCTGATTAAAGAAGCAATCAAATTTGCCTTCTTTAGACTGGTTGAGTATCTGGAGCATCAGCATTTGTGGGTTCGATTACAGGTTCAAAATGGCGATTACAACTTCTCAACAACACAAATCAGGAGATTACAAACCTTCTCACAACCAAAATCAGGAGATACAAACTTCTCAACAACACAAATCAGAGAGTACAAACTTCTCAACAACACAAATCTGAGAATGACAAACTTGTCAATGTTGAACGTACCCTTCAGAATGTCACCATGTTCCTTGTTTCCTTCTCCTTGTCTGTCTGTGTGCTACTCCAAGGCTTGTCTTTCTTAACAACAACTGTACAGAGTATAAAGCCTCTCACCAGACAGCATGACAACAAAAGCAGCCAGCCTCAGTTGGACGGTGGTAGCTTAGCTACAGTCAGATATCTGAAATTAGAAACTGTCAGGACACAGCTTGTGCTGCTGCCTCTATCTTTAACTTCAAATGAGCAGGCTCCACATTCTTGTACAGGATTTGCTGGCTCTCCAGTTGCAGTCCCTTCAACTCTCGTTGGCGCCTGCCAGCAAGCATTACTCTTGCTCTGTGCCAGTGTCAAATAACCTTGCAGTATTAGAAAACAACTGCCCTGAAATGAGCAAATCATCGTACACCATAACTAAATTGCAGAGAACTTGTAACTCTCACCTCTGCCAGAATCAAACTGAGGCTATAAAGTCAGTTTCTCTCAGCGTTATAAAATGATCACATTATTGCTGCAGTGGTTAGATACTCTCTTGCCCAGTTATTAACTGAGTTCCAGGCCCACTGAACCATTCCCTTATAAGTCTCTTATTTATATTATGGCTCTATTTTTACCACAGGCGAAGAAAGAAAAGCACAGGAGACTGTGGTGTTTTTTAATTTATATTCTTAAACTACTTGGATCAGGTTGTCATACAGTATTTCCGGGACACGAGCAGTTTGCTTGAGTTGTGACCCTGCATATCCCATAGCAGACTGAGTCATAAGCTACATATTGCAGCTGTTCATGTATTGACTTTCATCCACTGATTGCCCAGTGTTTATTACATCATTAGAATATAATTGATGTTGGCATCTGATTTCAACCACAGTGTAGAGCTGTCTACTTTGTTCAGTTATGAAGTTAACTGTACAGAAATACCAACAAAAACACCCATCACATATTGAAATGGTGTATTTATAGCAGCCTATATAGTCAGTTAATAAGAAGTCTAAACGGTCTTATGTTGTCTGTCTGGGAGTCTATTACACTGGACACTGCAACTGTCTCTGAGTTGCACCAGTCATTATCTGCTTGTGGGGCCTCTGGCCTGGGCAGACAGCACTGAACTGGTACAACTCAAAAAACATTGCAAAGAGGCCATGGGTCATTGCTCCACAAGACAAAAACTCCTGAGTGTTTCTTGACGTGTGTTTATGGTTGTTGTTCCTGAATAGAACTGTGTGGTCTGAACTGACACGTTCTGTGTTTATGGTTTTGTTCCTGAATAGAACTGTGTGGTTCCTGAATACATGTGTGTGTTTGGTTTTGTTCTGAATGAACTGGTGTTCCTGACTGATGTGTTTGAGTGGTTCCGTGTGTTGGTTCCTGAACTGACACTGTGTTCCGTGTTATGTTGTGTTGATAACTGTTGTTACTGACTGTTCGGTTATGTGTGTTGAATAGAACTGTGTGGTTCCTGAACTGACACTGTGTTCACGTGTTTATGTTTTTCCTGAATAGAACTGTGTGGTTCCTGACTGACACTGTGTTCTAACGTGAATCCTTGGTGGAGGAAAAAAAAAACTCTGATACTGGCAGCTTTACCTGTGTGATTAGTGAAGCTGCTTCAGGTAATCTCTGCCAACAACAGAAACAACTGGATGGGTAGGAAATGTATGCGCTATATACCAAACTGTTGGTTAATGATGCCATTACAGTTTTACAACCAGCCATGCGCGCCATGTCAATGACGAGATTATTTGATCTAGAATGGATCATGCTCAGCTCTCGTGTATTTCAGAGAGAATTGAGAAACCGGTATATTTCAATGTTTTCTGTCAAACACACATGATGAGTGAAGAAAGCAACAGGCAGCAGATGACAGATTTATATGCACATCGATTGCAAAATAACGTGTATCCCTGTAACGACAGAAGCATCTCTACAAATGAGCGATATAACGGTGTCATTTTTACAACATCCAAATAGTCAATAGTTTAACCCTATTAATTGGCATGCATTTGCCTCGTGATAAAAAAAAATCTCGATCTCACTAGTTCCCACTACACAGTAACTTGGATTTTAAACGATGATAATGTCGTTTCACTACCGATGTTGCAGTGCATTTGTGGCTGTCTATACTTACCAGAACATCGAGGCATGGTCATAAAACTGCATTGTTTACATCCAGGAATTGAAGTGTTAGCCGTATCCATATATATGATTACGATTCATTTAGATCAATTCACCATTACACCTAGAACGCTGCTAATCCTGTTATTACTAACGCTTTTTGCAGTGGTGCTGATTCGAAATGTTCGCGTAACGTTAGCACTACCCCAACATTGCTTCGAGTATGTGGCCTCTGCCGATGACTAATGCGGAATCTTCTAACTTGCGTTAAGAAGTTGACAAAAGAAACATAAAACACATAATGATTCAACCCACCATGACTACATGCACAGGAGTATACGTGCCGTGTCTGGAAACAATCCCCCTCACATTGTTGTATTATATCATTATATATACACTACCGTTCAAACGTTTGGGGACACACAGAAATGTCCTTGTTTTTTAAATGAAGCGCATTTTTGTCCATTAAAATAACATCAAATTGATCAGAAATACAGACATTGTTAATGTTGTAAATGACTTGTAGCCGAAACGGCGATTTTTATGGAATATATATGTTTACAGAGGCCCATTATCAGGAACCATCACTCCTGGTGTTCCAATGGCACGTTGTGTTAGCTAATCCAAGTTTATAATTTTAAAAGGCTAATTGATCATTGAAAACCCTTTTGCAATTATGTTAGCACAGCTGAAAACTGTTGTTCTGATTAAAGAAGCAATCAAATTTGCCTTCTTTAGAATGGGTGAGTATCTGGAGCATCAGCATTTGTGGGTTCGATTACAGGTTCAAATGGCCAGGAACACAGACCCTTTCTTCTGAACCTAGTCAGTCTATCTTGTTCTGAAAATGGAGGCGAGAAATTCCACAGAAAACTGAAGATCTCGAAACAATGCTGTGTACTACTCCCTTCACAGCAGCAGCGCAAACTGGCTCTAACCAGAATAGAAAGAGGAGTGGGAGCCCGGTGCACAACTGAGCAAAAGACAAGTACATTAGAGTGTCTAGTTTGAGAAACAGACGCCTCACAAGTCCTCAACTGGCAGCTTCATTAAATAGTACCCGCAAAACACAAGTCTCAGCGG
>NC_036871.1:27509516-27549502 GCF_002910315.2 Salvelinus sp. IW2-2015 | reverse complement strand
CGAGGAACCAAAGACCCTTCTTCTGAACCTAGTCAGTCTATTCTTGTTCTGAGAAATGAAGCGAGAAATTACCAAGAACTGAAGATCTCGAACAATGCTGTGTACTACTTGTTACGTTCCCTTCCTTAGTTTTTACAGGAGTAAAAAACTGTCGGACTTGCAGAAGGAATACTCGGTGCATTGTCTTCTACTTCAACATTCTCAAAAATGGAACTAGCCAAATCCACCACATCTCCAAGCTTGCGAGATTGTGCCCTCGTTAAGACACAAGCAGGAAAAACATGTGGAAATGCTTGAACCAATTTCTCATCTGCAATTTTGATTTCTGGGTTGTCTACTACCTCTAACACAGAGTAACGTTACACCAGCAATATCATCCTTAGTAGCAATGTGACTCCTTTTACTGGCAGTGTAGACACTACACCAACACGAAACATCCTGATACCAAGTCTGACACTAAGTGGACCCAGTGTAGTGGTACAGGTACTGTTTTTGTCTCTATCCCCTGTAATATGACATGCGAGCCACAATATGTTTCAGGAGACCAGGGTAAAGCATCAGTAATGATTACTGACTGCGCCGCCCCGGTCTCGTAAGATTTGAATGGGCTTTTATCAGCTTGTTCTCCAGTTAAGGAAACACGACCGGTAGAGATAAACGGATCATAGACAGCATCCGTTTCTCAAATGCTGAATCAAGAACTCGATCAATGGACGAGCCAAAGACTTGACTAACCCAAACTTTTCCTTTTTGGGGACGTGACTGGACTGTTTCGGTTTATTTTTCAAAACTGGGCAGTCCGCAATCACGTGACCCTTTTGGTGACAGTAAAAACATTCACGGATTTCTTGAAAAGGCTTGTCAGAGGAAAAAGAGCGACCTGAACGAGGCACTGATGACGAATCAAAGTTCAACAGGGATGAGGCGACTCTGGGATGCTGGCCTTCTAGGCAGAGTTGCAAAGAAAAATCATTATCTCAGACTGGCCAATAAAAATAAAAGATTAAGATGGGCAAAATAACACAGACTCTGGACAGAGGAACTCTGCCTAGAAGGCCAGCATCCCGGAGTTGCCTCTTCACTGTTGACGTTGAGACTTGTGTTTTGCGGGTACTATTTAATGAAGCTGCCAGTTGAGGACTTGTGAGGCGTCTGTTTCTCAAACTAGACACTCTAATGTACTTGTCCTCTTGCTCAGTTGTGCACTGGGGCAGGTAAAACCAAGTATATGTTATTTCCAAATCAAGTAAAAATGTATCTGATGKTTTATGCATGGGTACTTTGGATGGTGCCCTCATTGATCGCCCTGCTTATAAACATCTGGGTATCTGGATTGACGAAAAGCTATCTTTTAAAAAGCATGTTGATGAGTTAAGAAATTAATAATTAAAATAGGCTTCTTCTATAGGAACAGGTCCTGTCTTTTCTTAAATAGTAGGAAACAAATAATTTTGTCAACATTCATTCTGGTTATTATTATATGGCGATATCGTCTATATGAATGCTGTATCGAAGCCATTATTACGGCCGATAGGTTCAGTACACATAATTATGTTTTGTATCAGAAAGTAGGCTGGTCATCCTTGAAGTCTCGTAGACGGATGCATTGCAGTATTTTTGTCAATAAAGCCCTCTTGCATAAACTTCCACCATATCTTACCTCATTGTTAACCTTCAGACATAAGTTACCAGACTCAGGGATGGAAAACWCTGGAGATCCCGTCAATCTCTACTGAGTTAGGTATATCTGCTTTTAGGMTTTTTTTGCGCCCCTCATATGGAATGATCTCCAAAAGTCCTTAACGGTGGTGGAGTTGGTGCCTGTAGGTCAATTCCAGCTTGGTCTCATAGACCAGACATAACATAGTAAATGTACACCCGGGATACTCAAAAGAGTATGATATGTTACGTTTGGCATGGTTACATAAGACAGTTGGTTACTTAAGCCAAAAACTAAAGTAGGGTGGTTGGGTGGGTGTATAACACAAATGTCTAGTTACCCAAAGGTTGTGAGTTCAAATCTCATCATGGACAACTGTAGCATTTTAGCTAATTAACAACCCAACGCAAACGTTTAGCAACCCAAAGGTTGTGAGTTCGAATCTCATCATGGACAACTTTTGCATTTGAGCTAATTAACAACTGTCTAGTGACCCAACACAAACGTCTAACAACCCAAAGGTTATGAGTTTAAATCTCATCATGGACAACTTTTGKATTTTAGCTAATTAGCAACTGGGTGGGCGTATAACACAAACGTCTAACAACCCAAAGGTTGTGAGGTCGAATCTCATTACGGACTTAGCATGTTAGCTAACCTTAACCCTGTAATGATCGTCTGTGGTGGTAGAAGGATCGGACKYAAGCGCAGCGTGGTTAGTGTTCATCTTATTTTAATAAATTCAAAACTGAACACTACAAATACAAAAACAACAAACGTGAAAACCGAAACAGTTCTATCTGGTGCAGACACACAAAGACTGAAGACAACCWCCCACAAAACACAATAGAACACAGGCTACCTAAATATGGTTCCCAATCAGAGACAATGACTAACACCTGCCTCTGATTGAGAACCATATCAGGCCAAACGAGAAACCCCACATAGAAGCAGAAAACATAGATCATACCCACCCAACTCACGCCCTAACCACACTAAAACAAAGAAAATACAAAAMAACTATGGTCAGAACGTGACAAACCCTTTTAGCTAATCCTTCCCCTAACCCTAACCTTAACCTTTTAGCTAACCCTAACCCTTTAACCTAACTCCTAAACTTAGCCCAAATGTCTCAGATTTACGTACAGAATAACACAAAATGCTCTGAGACCAGGTTTCCAATTTAGGCAGATGTTAGAGGGCCTCTGCTTTGATGTCAGAGGGCCTCTGCTTCAGCACAGCTACCGGTGCATCAAGTCACCAACAGGCTCCTGAACAGCTTCTATCCCCAAGCCATAAGATTGCTAAATAGCTAACAAAATGGCTACACAAACMGAGTTTTTTATTTGATTTATTTCACCTTTATTCAACCAGGTAGGCCAGTTGAGAACAAGTTCTKATTTACAGCTGCGACCTGGCCAAGATAAAGCAAAGCAGTGCCACACACAACAGAGTTACACATGGGGTTGTTGACCCTTGTATTTTATATTTTAGTCTCTATGCACACTCACAGGACTCTACACACTCATGCCACACTGACACCAACACACCACACACACACACACACACACACACACACACACACCACACACACCACACACCACACACACACACACACACACACACACACACCACACACACACACACACACACACACACACACATAAAATCATCATAAACGCTGCTGCTACTTTGTTAATCATGTATCCTGATGTCTATTACTCCAGTATCCCTGCACATTGTAAATATGGGATTGGAACTGACCCTGTATATAGCTTACTTACTTATTGTGTTCTTCTTATTTCTTTGTATGTGTGTGTTTTTGTTCTGCCTTATGTTATTTTTAGWACTACATTGATATTGATTACTGCATTGTTGGGTTTAGAAAGACATTTCACTGTACTTGTGCACGTGACATTACAACTTGAAACTTTACTGAAGAATGTGTTTGTTTCATATGGTTGTTTTACTTTTCATATTTTGTCCCACTGGGCACACACTGGTTGAATCAACGTTGTTTCCACGTCATTTCAAGGAAATTACGTTGAACCAACGTGGAATAGACGTTGAATTGACGTCTGTGCCAGTGGGGTGTAATTGATGTGTTTATAGATATGTATAGTGTAATTGTTGTTTATTGATGTGTTCATGCAGAGCTCATGTGCGAAAGAGACTGCGTTCTCAGCATGACTCCCTGCTTAAATGAAGGTTAAAAAACAACCTAAAGAATAAATGGTGGCTGTGTCGAGTGGAGTGGACTTGAGACAGCTGAGGCAGCAGAGGTGTGTATTGTGTTTAATAGCTTACTGTTTTTTTGGGGGGGAGATTGAGAGAGCGTGCAGTTTTATGCAAGTAACACTTTAGTCTGTTAGACCTTTGCTGTGCTTCCACTTAAAATTTGCTGTGTTTTGTTTCAGGCCTTTGTAAAACTGTAAATTACCTTTGGTGACATCCAAATTACACCTGCCCAGTAAACTGGCGTACTGTACTATATTTGTAATACAATCTATATATTTTGTGATAGTCCTGTCTTGCATGCCTCCATACCAGTATCCAGTTAAGGTCTTATTGACCCTGCCCTATCTTAGAACCTGTCTCACAGATCTAAGAATGGTAGGCATATAATATCTGCTCCTTATTTTGTTTAACTTCTAGAGCATTCAATTGTGCTTTAAGTGGAAATGGCATTGATTGCCAGTAGGAAGTGACATGTATTGTGTTGGTATCTCATCAATTAATGATCAACAAACAGATCATTTTTATGTTGTACTTGTAATGAATACATGTGCAATTGCTGCTTCAGCACAAATGTGATGCCCCATTGTCCTTTCATTCATATGCTAACTCGCTTCATGACTCATTTCTACAACAAGCCTTACTTACCCTAGTATAATTACATTTGTTAATCTAGTCAGCCAAAACTTCCTGCAARTTATCATCCTAAAATGCTGTTATAGTGTCTCAAAATGTCTAGACTTTAGCCTAACCTTGGTGAAAACGTTCCTCTGAATTAATACAACGCATAATATYTCCCTATAACTTAGATGGCAGACGAACAATGCCTGTGCCATGCAAAGGGCCTCGAGAAGCCGTGAAAAACTACAAAAGGGGTTATTATTTGTCATTTTATAAAGTACAGTGAACAAACCTCTGCTACTGCTCTTGAATGCAGCCCTTTGCTTGTTGCTTAGCAACCATGTGACACGGGTAGTTTACGCAGCCATTCAAGACGGAATAGAATCATACGGGACATAACAACTAATTTTTTGTAACTTTCTGGTCATAAAATAAAGTTTGTTGAAAATTTCATCGGATATATTGTTTCCAGATAACGTATCGGTGGTAGTTACAGTAGCGCCTGAATCAGGATGTTATAATTTTAAAAGAACGAAGGCCTATCCATTCCTGGAACAAGTAAGTTAAGTTGATAGCCAACTCGCTCACGCTTCGACTTTCTTCCATGCCATAACATAAGACATGACACACAGCTAGCCTGCTTTTTMCCATTAGTTTGCACAGTGGCAAGATGTAAAGGTAGCAAAAAGTGATTTAATTTCACCAACATTGATCTAACTAACAATAATTTGTTTTTTGTACAGTATTGTGGAGATTGCATATTGCGACAATGCCTGAAGTTGAACCACTCAGATTTCCATCAAGGGAGGACGGGCCAAGTTTACAAGGTTTGAATGAAATTTTGCACAAATAATAACCCCCTCACACACCTAAACACTTGAAAGGCAATTGAAACAGAACAGAGATACAGGTGGTAGCATTGTTATACAATGGGGATACTGTCTGTCATCACACATTGTCTTGCTTCTAAAGAGACACTTGATACAGATTGCCACAACAGCAGGTAATGTACTCTCACATTACAGTCCATYACAAAAGGTGAAAGTCGCCCACTTGCTTAATCATATTTCCTATGAGCGCTCCAGCTGCAGCATCATCTTACATAGAGTGGGCTATGTTGTGCCTTGAAAGCACTGGCCTAAAGTGTATGTTAGCCTGAGTAGGATATCTGTTTCAATATTGTGCATTTAGGCCAGGAGCCATACTGCAGCCAGATGGCACCCTTCCACCGCTAAGCCTATATCGCCCTTGAGTCTGCCACAGGAGGCTCAAATTAGGCTTCCCTGGCCCTTGGCCTATTCACTGATGCTTACAATACATTGATTGGTTATATGGACATTTATGGGTGATAGTGAAAATGACATAAGATCATTGTCGTATTGTCATAACACTGTGTACAGTAAGTCTCTTTCACACAAGGTGGAATACGTGTCCGATATACTATATCTTTGTGTCAGATTTTAAGGGATACAAATGTCATATTAATTATTCCTTATGTTATACTGTCATACTGTTGTTTGTATGTATCATATTTATGGAAGCAGTAATGTGTTTTTGGCTTTTCATCAAGCCAACCCAAAATGATCATGAATCGGGGCATAGGTCTAACTCTTCAATTTGATTTACGGCTGGTCATTTCTGATATCTTTTAAGATCAGGTAGKTCTTCAAGCAGTGTGCCCCAGCAGACGTCGCAGTTGTGCCCTGGTTAACACCCCCTCACCGTGCGTCAACAAAGCTGTTTGCCATATTCAGGAGCTGAAGAGGAAAGTGGAGAACTGGTGTCAACAGGTAAGATTCAAAGTGTGATCATGCAAAAAAGCTTTTTGAGTTAATTATTATGGGCCAAAAATATATTTAAAAAACAACAACATGGTGGACCTCCCGGGTGGCGCAGTGGTCTAGGGCACTTCATCGCAGCGCTAGCTGTGCCACCGGAGACTCTGGGTTCGCGCCCAGGCTCTGTCGCAGCCGGCCACGACCGGGAGGTCCGTGGGGCGACGCACAATTGGCCTAGCGTCGTCCGGGTTAGGGAGGGTTTGGCCGGTAGGGATATCCTTGTCTCATCGCGCACCAGCGACTCCTGTGGCAGGCCGGGCGCAGTGCGCGCTAACCYYGGGGGCCYGGTGCACGGTGTTTCCTCCGACACATTGGTGCGGGTGGCTTCCGGGTTGGAGGCGCGCTGTGTTAAGAAGCAGTGCGGCTTGGTTGGGTTGTGCTTCGGAGGATGCATGGCTTTCGACCTTCGTCTCTCCCGATGAGCGATGAGACAAGATAGTAATTACTAGCGATTGGATACCACGAAAATTGGGGAGAAAAGGGGGTAAAATATTTAAAAAACAATTTTAAAAAAACATTTCTGTCATTTGTCTGCCTGTCTCCTCTACCAGTCAGGAAATGTTCAGCATCAGATGTCTCATGAAAAACAGCAAAAAAGCAAAACTTTTAGGTAAGATGTATCTTTTTGGTCCTATGTTATGTCCTATGTGTCACCTCCAACCCTTACACACACACACACACACACACACACACACACACACACACACACACACACACACACACACACACACACACACACACACACACACACACACACACACACACACACACACACAGAGTCAACGGTGGTGTTCTATTATATACTATTGTCAACTGAGTGACCAAGACAGGATATTTGTAAATACAGTCATACTGGACATAGCACATTCATGATCTATACTGATCTATGCATACTACCTCTTCTATTACTTGTTGTTTTTGACTTGACTCTTATTATTGATATTTATTATTGATTATTGTACTGTAATGTTGAGGGAGTTAGCACACAAGCATTTCACTGCCCCTTTCAAACCTTCTTTAAACTATGTACCTGATGAATACAATTTGATTCCATTTTTTTTTTATTAGTCTTCATTTTAAGCTTTACATTTACAGCATTGAATGTTCCTATTTCTTCAGGTATGTGAAGAAATGTGTTCCATGTTTTCCAGATTGATTTCCAGTGAATCTGTGTCTTCAATGATACCTACAGAGTTATACATCGAAGGCATTGGACTAAGTGCAAGAGGTGAAAGAGGTAAATATTWTTTWWTTWTTTTCTCAAATGAGAGGGATACAGTACACAGCCTTGTGTCACGTGATGAAGTCCATGAACACAACAGAATGTGTCTAGGAACAAAAATGTACAGTGTAATGGCATCTATAACATGCACACTATTTTGAATCAACCATATACAGTACAGCCCCTATTGTTTGCAGATGCTTTCTGTACTATGAGTCCTCTTGTAGTTTATTATATTTTAGCTTAGGTTATGTGACAATTATCAATCTTTTTCAATAGATAAGGCTACTGGTATACTATACGAGCATCTCTCTTCCTTCATACAGAGGGTGACCTGTTGTCTCCGCTGCGTAAGGAAACCACGGACGTCCTGGTAGAAGTAGTGTATCTGATTGAACGTCTGGAAGCTGATCGCCAGGATGCAGAGGAGGCTCTACAGTCGGAGAAGAAGAGAAGGAGAACTTTAGGGGGGAAAATGTATAGTATTTCACTGTGGAAGCAGCAGGAGTTCCCTGTAGCTGTCCAGAAAGGTCAGTCAGTGGCATAAAGACAAAGATCCCTAAAAGAAAGGTCATTCATGTTATTATCACTCTTTTATTAGGAGTATTATTCTGTAACACTTGTTGTTGAAGACAAAATAAACTGTAATCTAGTAGTTGGTAAGTTCTTTATATATTGCTTACAGTGCAACTTTACTTGAAACCTGGATATGTGCTGTTTCTCTCCAGAGCATGAGGCCTGTACCAGAGACATCAGTGAATTGAAATGGCATCTGAAATTGAGAAGAGATAAACTTCACCAAGTGACAGATAGAATGATCAAGACAGAGGTTCTGAATCAGCGGTTAAATGAGGACATTGATTTCATCAAGAAAAATGGGCCTCTTGTGAAGGAAAAACTGCAGCTGGAGAGTGATTTCATGATCCAAATTAATACGGCTCAACGTAAGGTACTGTTCACAATGAATTTTGTTCTAGTTTTTTTCTACACTGTTATTGTCACATATATATTGCATATATTTATATATATTTTTATTTTAGGCCCTTGAGACATTTTCAAAGACCTTCAGTGAACTGAAGAGTTTTCAAGAAGACATGAGAAAGGAAGAACTGAAAGCAGATGAGGATAGAGGTTTGATGTTCAATGAACTTAAGGGCATCAGGAATCTGCTAAATGACAGACTGTGAGTACAGTATACAGCATATTAAATAGTATTACAGTGTCACGCCTGCTCCCACTCCCTCTCTCTGGCACTCAAGGGCGCCAGGCTGCCCATCATTATGCACACCTATCACCATCATTATGCACATCAGCGCTTCATTGGACTCACCTGGACTCCTTACTTTGTTGATTGCTTCCTCTATATCTACAGTTGAAGTCGGAAGTTTACATACATCTTAGCCAAATACATTTAAACTCAGTTTTTCCACAATTCCTGACATTTAATCCTAGTAAAAATTCCCTGTTTTAGGTCAGTTGGATCACCACTTTATGGTGGTGATGTCGAAATGTCAGAATAATAGTAGAGAGAATGATTTATTTCAGCATTTATTTTTTTCATCAGATTCCCAAGTTTACATACACTCAATTAGTATTTGGTAGCATTGCCTTTAAATTGTTTATCTTGGGTCAAACGTTTTGGGTAGCCTTCCACAAATTTCCCACAATAAGTTGGGTGAATTTTGGCCCATTCTTCCTGACAGACTGGTGTAACTGAGTCAGGTTTATAGGCCTCCTTGCTCGTACACGCTTTTTCAGTTCTGCCCACAGATTTTCTATAGGATTGAGGTCAGGGCTTTGTGATGGCTACTCCAATACCTTGACTTTGTTGTCCTTAAGCCATTTTGCCACAACTTTGGAAGTATGCTTGGGGTCATTGTCCATTTGGAAGACCAATTTGCGACCAAGCTTTAACTTCCTGACTGATGTCTTGAGATGTTGCTTCAATATATCCACATAATGTTCCTACCTCATGATGCCATCTATTTTGTGAAGTGCACCAGTCTCTCCTGCAGCAAAACACCCCCACAACATGATGCTGCCACCCCCGTGCATCACGGTTGGGATGGTGTTCTTRGGCTTGCAAGCCTCCCCCTTTTTCCTCCAAACATAATGATGGTCATTATGGCCTAACAGTTCTATTGTTGTTTCATCAGACCAGAGGACATTTCTCCAAAAAGTACGATCTTTGTCCCCATGTGCAGTTGCAAACCGTAGTCTTTTTTTTATGTTGGTTTTGGAGCAGTGGCTTCTTCCTTGCTGAGCGGCCTTTCAGGTTATGTCGATAGAGGACCCGTTTTACTGTGGATATAGATACTTTTGTACCTGTTTCCTCCAGCATCTTCACAAGGTCCTTTGCTGTTGTTCTGGGATTGATTTGCACTTTTCGCACCAAAGTACGTTCATCTCTAGGAGACAGAATGCGTCTCCTTCCTGAGCGGTATGACTGCTACGTGGCCCCATGGTGTTTATACTTGCGTACTATTYTTTGTACAGATGAACGTGGTACCTTCAGGCGTTTGGAAATTGCTCCCAAGGATGAACCAGACTTGTGGAGGTCTACAATTTGTTTTCTGATGTCTTGGCTGATTTCTTTTGATTTCCCATGATGTCAAGCAGAGGCACTGAGTTTGAAGGTAGGCCTTGAAATACATCCACAGGTACACCTCCAATTGACTCAAATTATGTCAATTAGCCTATCAGAAGCTTCTAAAGCCATGACATAATTTTCGGGAATTTTCCAAGCTGTTTATAGGCCCTTTTAGGGCTATGCGTCCAACTAGCGGGACAYCRWSCGGTGAAACTGGAGGGCGCGCACTTCAAATAAATAATCCCAAAKATMATGGATATTAAACATTTAGGTACATATAAGTGTCTTATATCGGTTGAAAGCTTAAATTCTTGTTAATCTAACTGCACTGTCCGATTTACAGTAGCTATTACAGCGAAAACATGCCATGCGATTGTTTGTGGACGGCGCCCCTTATCAAAATATTTTTTCCACCGGCACAGGTTTCATAAATTCACAAATAGCGATTAAATATTTACTTACTTTTTGAYAATCTTCCTCTGATTTGTAATCCAAAGGGTCCTAGCTATAACATGTAGTGTCGTTTTGTTAGATAAAATCCTTTATATCACAAAAAGGCAGTTTAGTTGGCGCCATCGATTTGAGTAGTCRACTCGTTCAACATGCGGAGAAAGGAATCTGAAAATCTACCCCGAAACTTTGTTTCAACAAGTCAAAATACGTTTCTATTTACTACTCAGGTACCCTAAAATGTAATCAAACTATAATATTTCTACGAAAAGAAGTATGTTAAATAGGAAAACGATTTTAGCAGGTCTTCATGGCGCGCCCAAACACAAATTTCCAAGACTGTGTCCCTGTCCTAAAACTGATATTTATTTTTTGTTTTTGAAGTTACAAGCCTGAAACCTTGAACATAGACTGCTGACACCCTGTGGAAGCATCCAGGGAGCTAATTATCAGTATGACCTTATTCTTGCCATTGTAAGAGGATGGTCTCTCAAAAAACAAAAATTCTGGTTGGTTTTTCTTTGGATTTTCTCCTACCATATCTATTGTGTTATTCTCCTACATTATTTTAAAATTTCTACAAACTTCAAAGTGTTTTCTTTCCAATGGTACCAATTATATGCATATCCTGGCTTCAGGGCCTGAGCAACAGGCAGTTTACTTTGGGCACGTCATTCAGGCAGAAATTGAGAAAAAAGGGGCCTAGCCCTAATTAAAGGCACAGTCAACTTAGTGTATGTAAGCTTCTGACCCACTGACATTTTTATACAGTGAATTATAAGTGAAATAATCTGTCTGTAAACAATTGTTGGAAAAAATACTTGTGTCATGCACAAAGTAGATGTCCTGTCCGACTTGCCAAAACTATAGTTTGTTAACAAGACATTTGTGGAGTGGTTGAAAAACAAGTTTTAATGACTCCAACATAATTGTATGTAAACTTACAACTTCAACTGCATCTGTTCCTCAGTTTGATCCCTGTGTCAGCATTAATGTCATTATGTTTCACCTATCCAGACGCTGTCCGTGTTTTGTTTCATGTTTGTTATTTATTAAATGTTCACTCCCTGTACCTTCTTCTCATCTCCCAGTGTCTGTCCTCACATACAGTATCTGACAGTTACCCAACCTTACCCAACCTAACCTWTTTTAGGTAAAGGTTAGAAGGAACCAGAAGGAACCAAAGGAATAATTGTCCAAGTAATCTGTCCTGTTAAATCTCAAATATTTCTGTAATCACGCGGTAACTTAACCTGACAGTGTTGCTATAAAGTACTTACAACTGTTGCGCCATGCTTGCAGTTTATTAATAATTTCACTTCAAAAGATGATTGTATTATTTTGTCCAGAACTGAATTCCAGCAGCTGATAGATTATTGGGATGGCTACTGCATTACATTGAAGGAGACAGAGGAGATGGTGGCTTTGAAGGAGGAGGAGTGGGGAGACATGTCACAACGTATCCCTGTGCTAGAGGTGAAGGAGACTGCAGTCAATGAACTGGTGAGTACTGTACTGTGCTAACTGTGTACTGTATGTTACATCAGCACATGTGAGCCAGTCTGTAACTTAAATGATTTTCATCACTGTGAACAACTGCATTTATCATAATTAATGAATGAACGAATGAATGAGGAATTTTACTTAAGGAATATGCTGAAACATGCACCAATGTTCCTTACACATTGAGAATACAATGTCTAGTTATTTTTTGGTCACAGGTTGTGGAGTTGAACATATTTATTGAGGTTGAAGGTAGAAAAATTGCACAATTAAAGGAAGAGATTTCAGAGCTGCAGAAAGAAGTCCATGCAACTGTAAGTGATGTCATGATAGTTATTGTTGATGTTGAATATTTCTCACAATACTTTATTTATTGCATACGACTTATTGCATATTTATTGCTTCCTAACGTTGCATCCGGGGCATATTCCAGAGACTTGCAGGTGAAGCGGCGGTCTCTCACTCCGAGGAGGTGTTCTGTAAGAAACATCAGGACATCTTGGCTCTCCACGAGGAAAACAAAGAGTATGAACTAGAGACTGAGGACTACAGTAACATGATCTATGAGAGGTACTGCATGTAATTTGTGTGTATGTGTGTGTGTGCATACTTACGTAGKTGTGTGTGTGTGCATACTTACGTACGTCTGTGTGTGTCCATCAGTGAACAGGCAGTGAAGCAGCTTCAGAAGGAGAGGAAGCGCATGCTACAGAAGATCAGTGTGAATGAGGAACAGAGAGAAGAGGCCAAGGAGGAGTTGTCCCAGGTGGCAGCAATGCACGCTAACACCAAGGTCAACCTGGAGGAGCTGGAGCAGCAGACCTTCATGGAGGAGCAGAGGATGAGGGTCCGTGTGGAAAGAGACATGCACTTAACTCGACATCCATACACTCTTACCTGTAGTATGATCAAGGCTACAGATGTAAGATCTTAATTTGCAATGCAGGACATTTAAAACTTGTGGTGTATTTGAGGTTTAAAAAGGCTTGTGAGGTTTGTAATTTCCACTTTGAGATTTCAGACTTGATTTTCCCTTATGAAAATTGTATCAACCACTACAAAAATGTCCATGAATTATAATCCACATAATAATTTACATTTCTTGTTGCTGCAGGATTAATTTCCTGCTGTAGCAAACTGGCTCAAATGAAGATCTTACATCTGTAGAGATCCATGCACTCTTACCTGTAGTACCATGCACATAACTAGAGATCCATTTTATCAGAATTTATGAGGGTAAGTTAGAGAGACACTGATTTATAAATGAATCCTACATAAAGAGAAGGTTGCATATCCTCATTGACACAAGTGTCTGATGTTTAGATTCAAATTCCGTTAGATTTTGTCAATCACATAATCTGCATTAGTTGTCGGTGACAGAAGCACATGCTTTTAGAGATTCATCCATGCTTGGAGGCTCTATCAAGGTGGGTTTGTGAAAAGAGCCCTTGCAGATAGACATTCAGATATGCACTAGTAGATTCATGTACCATGATGAAGTGGGCTTCTTTACTAGTGTTACTGATGCAACACATATACATATCTCCTCAGAAAGTGATTGAGAATCTGAAGAAAGACATGATGAGCGAGATGAAAGCCATGGCCATTCTGAAGGTAAATCTCTTCTGTCTGTCTTCTGTAGAGTTTCGACTTTCATGGTTGGTTCTGTCAAGCATCTTTTTGCAATCAGCTGTGTTCTAAAACCAGTAATCTCGTAAGACTGATCTTGGAAGGTGATATGATTCCTTGTGTACAACAGTTTTGTTACTTTTTTAAACTGTATTTCAGGATACATTAACAACATTTAAAGCAGAATTACATCAGGAGCAAACCAACACAGAAAACGCCAGATGGGAACTTCATAAGGAATTTGAAGAGGTGTCATCAGCTACAAAACAACTGGAAATTGAAATGGAAAAACTGAGAAAGATTTACAATGATAAATCTGAGGTAATCTAACATTTTATGTTCAGTTTACTGTATTTCAAATGTTTTAGTGAGATATGTTGAGTGTTTTAAATTCAATTGATTATTCATTTCTCTGTTTCAGAAAATTGAACGTTTAAGGGAGAAACTCTGTGATGTTCTAACAGAACACAAAAACACTACAAATTGTCTGAAAAAGGAAAGAAACCTGAAACTTGACCATCTAAATACAGTCAAGGTAAGATAAAGCAAGGATTTACACTCAGTCACCATATTTTAAAAAATGGTGAGAAATGTAATAGATATTAGCACAACACATTTCATGATATAATGTATTACACCTAATACACACGCATGATTTACAAGTGATAGTGTAATGTATTTGAAATCACAAGGTGGGTGGTGGGACTTAATAAAAGTTATTGATGTTGAAATCATGCTGCCAAGTTTCATTGTGGCGCATGGTTCATTCATTTCAATCTTGTTTATTGTTGACAGGAATTACACCAAGATGTTACCAAGAGGTTTGACCACGCCTTGAGCAGAATCACAGTCCTCACTGCTAAGTCCAAAGAGTACAGAACAGAGTCTGACAGGATGGAGGAAACAGCAGCCACAATGCCAGATGTCATTGAAGAACTACAGTAAGAATCTCTCCTCTCCTCACAACCACCCTCTGCTCTGCCAATATAATATAATAGGTCTTCTACCCTATCTAGATTATTTAGAATGTATTATCATTGTAAGCCTGCTGCACCAGAGACCCTGGAAAGCTTGAATGTATTAGTTTGATTCATGCTGTGCTCAGAGCGTGAAGCGTCACCATTAACTTTGAAGCCTTGGCTTTTCCATCATTGATATTAGCACAGGAATCAGCTTGGTATTATTCCAAATCAATTGATTGTCGTTCACCTGTATTTATCAGGTCCGTCTTTGATGCCGTAGAGTTCAAAAACCAAACAGCTACGTTGATCATGAACACCTTAGACCGTGATATCACCAACTGTCAACAACGGATTGAGCAAGCAGTGCAAACTCACACTACTCTATTCACAACCAGACAGCAAAAAATGGAGGAAACCAAGGTAAAACACTGGGTCATTTGGTTAATACAAGGTGGTTTGGTTTATGTTGTACTCATTGTATTTGATGTTAGTGTTACTGCTATTCCTCATACAGCTAATCTTACTGGAATTGAGACCATGCACAGTAACATTTAGGTAGGCTAAAAGCAGGTAGGCTAAAAATATTTGTTAGTTTCCAAACATGCCCATTGGCAATTGTCTTCAAAGTGGTATATTGGTAACAAACACAAGAGAAAGTCTGAAAGGGTCCTCAGCTTATTGTGTAGTTATTTGTGGATTAGTGTCACTAGAATTACTCGCTACAATCCGTTGTGAGAAGACCACAACAGCGTCCTAAGCAATTAGAATTATAAGTCAAGGTCAATCGTGTTGTGTTTTTTAAAGGAGTGACAACTAACTGTTGGAAAGTATTTTTCCAAACTGATAACCAACTGAGCACAGACGTCAATTCAACATGTATCCCACGTTGGTTCAATGTAATTGTGAAAACAATGTTGATTCACCCAGTTTGTGCCCAGTGGGAAGGCCTCTCCTGTATTGGTGAATCTTTCTTGGTTGGACATTTGCTGTATTCAGTTACCTGTATGTTTAATCATCATATTAATTTAAATACAAACCTATTCTTCCCAACCTCACACCATTGACAAAACACATTTTTACCAATGTAATATTTTTTGTATTCACCTCGAAAAGGAGTGTAAAAAATGTCTGTGGTGTACATTATTTTATATTTAAGCTTTGTTTTAAAGTGGCAATCAGCAGTTGAAAGAAAAACCAAGGGTGTCCCCGCTCCTGTTTCGGTAAAAAGGTGAGGAATGGGACTGGAGAAATGTTACCACTCTCAAATTCATAGACAGAGCTATGGATGCAAGGAGTGACCATCAATGATATCAACATTATAGTTTTAACCATGTTTAGAGGCTATAGAGTTTGTTTACATTTACTTTGTTTACAAACATTGCAGTAAAACAAGCTTATATTTTGGGTTCTGATGGGGTAAGACAGTTGAATTAAGCTCATGAGGCATTTATCAGTTATATTCTTCAATAAACTTATAGGTATATATCATTAATTTATGAGTCCAAAAATGGATGTAGCAACTGCAGATTGCCACTTTAATGGGAGAGCCCAATTTATTGTAAGGTTTTCATCTGCAGCATGCAGGATTATCAGCCCAGCCACCGCCTCGTGGCTGATGGGAGTCTCACATGGCTTATCTAATGTGAAATCGCCATGTGGTATAGAGTTTCATTAAACGGTGATCAAGAATGCATTAGTTCAAAACAAGAAAAGGCAATGGAGCTAGGCCGCCATGCATCCGCGAGCGCAGCAACTTTAAAGAAGTTGTTGGCGTGAGACAATTTAAGAATTAGGAAGTCTTCCTCATAGACACAAGTCCCATTAGCCTGATAAAAGGCAATCATGCAAAAATAGCTTTAGCCTTTTTCACTTGAAAAAATGTAATGGAAACAACAATAGGCCTATCGCCCCTCTCACCAAATAAAAAGATCAAGAGTTAGAGCGAGTGTTAAGTTATAAGGAAATTGGTTAATTTGATCATTATGTTCATTAGGTCCTATATAACTAATGCTGTACACAGTTTCTATTCATATACTGTCCATACTTTCTATACGCGTTCTGAAATGTATTAACTTCTTTCTTTTTACTTTTTGGATTATGTGCGTAATCGTTTTGTATTGCTAGGTATTATTACTGCACTGTTGGAGCTAGAAACACAAGCTGCAAATCGCACCTGCAATAACATCTGCAAATCTGTGTACGCGACCAATACACTTCGATTTGATTTGAATATAAAGCACACACATAATGTCCACATTAGCATAACGTAATAAGCACACTAAGCATTTGGAAACCGCCGTGCGTGACTCAGTGAACGAGTAAACACAGTAATGACTGGACACATTGAGATATAAAATTACACAGAAGAAAGATGCTGACCTCATATTGTCATTGGAAGGCCCCAGAGGTCACCATGGATGTTGACTGTTGGGATGTTAAATGTCAGGTAGAGCACATTAGTATTGCTAACAGCTCAGAGGAGGCTTGTGTTTGTGTGTGGGGAGACACTAAGGGGACTTTTCTGACCTGCATCCCATTGACAGCCCAACTAGCCAAAATATATAACTAACCCTTACCTTAACACTAACCTTAACAAAACCCTTAACCCTAATCTTAACCTAATTTTCACCAAAATACTGTTGTGTATCTACAAACAGTTCCATTGAACTCATGAAGTCGCCCCATACACTGAGTCAATTGAAATTAAATGAATCAAAATCAGCTGAAGTCCAATTATTCAGCAGGTACAGTGCCTTCAGAAAGTATTCACTTTTCCCACATTTTGTTGTGTGACAGCCTGCATTTAAAATAGATTTAATTTCGATTTTGTGTCACTGGCCTACACACAATACCGCATAATGTCAATGTGGAATTATGGTTTTCAAAATTTTAACAAATTAATTAAAAATGAAAAGTTGAAATGTCTTGAGTCAGTAAGTATTCAACACCTTTCTTATGGCYAGCCTAAAAAAGTTCAGGAGTAAAAATGTGCTTAACAAGTCACATAATAAGTTGCATGGACTCACTCTGTTTACAATAATAGTGTTTAACATTATTTTTTAATTACTACCTCATCTCTGTACCCCACACATACAATTATCTGTAAGTGTAAGGACAGATGCTGGGAGACTAGAGGCAAGTACAGGGAGTGAACATTTAATAAATAACGGACATGAAACAAAACACGGACAGCGTCTGGACAGGGGAAACAAAACAACATTAATGCTGATGGGATCAAACTGAGGAACATACAGATATAGGGGGGGCAATCAACAAAAAGAAGGAGTCCAGGTGAGTCCAATGCAGTGCTYATGTGCGTAATGATGGTGACAGGTGTGCGTAATGATGGGCAGCCTGGCGCCTTCGAGCGCCAGAGAGGGGGAGCGGGAGCAGGCGTGACAGTAAGGTTCCTCAGTCGAGCAGTGAATTTCGAACACAGATTCAACCATAAAGACCAGGGAGGTTTTCCAATGCCTCGCAAAGAAAGGCACCTATTGGTAGATGTGTAAAAATAAAAAAAGCAGACATTGAATATTGCTTTGAGGATGATGAAGTTATTAATTACACTTTAGATGGTGTATCAATACACCCAGTCACTACAAAGATACAGGCGTCCTTCCTAACTTAGTTGCCGGAGAGGAAGGAAACCGCTTAGGGATTTCACCATGAGGCCAATGGTGACTATAAAACAGTTACAGAGTTTAAGGGCTGTGATAGGAGAAAACTGAGAACGGATCAACAACATTGTATTTGCTCCACAGTACTAACCTAATTAACAGAGTGAAAAGAAAGAAGCCTGTGCAGAATACCAATATTCCAGAACATGCACTCTGTTTACAACAAGACACTAAAGTAATACTGCAAAAATGTGGCAAAGCAATTCACTTTTTGTCCTAACTAAAAAGTGTTATGTTTGGGGCAAATTCAATACAACACATTACTGAGTACCACTCTCCATGTTTTCAAGCATAGTGGTGGCTGCATCATGTCATCGGTATGCTTGTAATCAAGGACTGGGGAGTTTTTCAGGATAAAAAAAAATACAGAATGGAGCTAAGCATAGGCAAAATCCAAGAGGAAACCCTGGTTCGTCTGCTTTCCAACAGACACAGCAGGACATTAACTTACAACACAAGGCCAAATCTACACTGGAGTTGCTTGCCAAGAAGACAGTAAATAAAAAAATWWATACAGTATATATGGGGGATTGGAAATTATGCAAACAATTACAATGATAGAATCCACAATCTATCTGTAATTTTGCAATTTTATAGCCGAGTTAGTTTAGACAATAAAATCTGCTTTGACATCTATTGTCACACCCTGATCTGTTTCACCTGTCCTTGTGCTTGTCTCCACCCCCCCCCCCCCAGGTGTCGCCCATCTTCCCCATTATCCCCTGTGTATTTATACCTGTGTTTTCTGTCTGTCTGTGCCAGTTCGTCTTGTTTGCCAAGTCAACCAGCGTTTTTCTACTAGCTCCTGTTTTTTTCCCCAGTCTGTTTTTCTCGTCCTCCTGGTTCTGACCTTTGCCTGTCCTGACTCTGAGCCTGCCTGCCTGACCATTCTGCCTGCCCCTGACCTCGAGCCTGCCTCCCGCCCTGTACCGTTTTGGACTCTGACCTGGTTATGAACTCTTGCCTGTCCCCGACCTGCCTTTTGCCTACCCCTTYGACTATAATAAATATCAGAGCTCAAACCATCTGCCTCCCGTGTCTGCATCTGGGTTTCGCCTTGTGTCATTATATTTATGCCAAGACTCTAGCAATAATCAACAACCAATTTGACAGAACTTTAAGAATTTTGAAAATAATAATGAGCCAATATTGTACAATCCCGGTGTGCAAAGCTCTTAGAGATTTATCCAGAAAGACTCACAGCTATAATCAGTGCCAAAAGTGATTCTAACATATATTGACTCTGGTGTGAATACTCTAAATTCGATATTTCTGTATTTCATTTTCAATAAATTAGCTAAAATTCTAAAAACATGTTTTCACTTTGTCATTATGGGGTATTGTGTGCAGATGGATGAGAATTTTTATATTTATTTAATCCATTTTGAATTCAGGCTGCAACACGACAAAATGTGGAATAAGTCAATGGGTATGAATACTTTCGGAAGGCACTGTAAATGTCTGTCATGATCTTCAAACCCAAACGTTTCCAAAGCGTTTCCACCATCAACATAGTGTCTTCCTTCATTAATGTAATCAAACAGCTAGCTGGCGTTCTGTGTAGTTGTCACCGTGGATAAAGTAAACAACGCAACCAAACTACAGACTCCATAAGTTTCTTCTGGGCAATGAAGTGTAATTCGTTCCATTTACACTTCAGATAACAGCAGCCATCAGATGGGCTTAGTCAGTAGTGCTGCATGCCTTGCCTGCTGTAATTAAAACTGGAATCAATAGAAAGCATTTGTCATGTTTACAGCCCCCCCCCCCCTCTTTCTGCTGGGTTAAACTCATCACCTTAGTGCTGCTGTTGTGTTTTACTGCAGAGACACACATCATTATGTTCCTTCGTTCTGCAGGTACAGCACAGTACAGTCGAGACCAACAGGATACAGCAGCACAATGGATACAGCAGCACAGTGATCAAATACTCTGGGAATGAATGGTGTTGAGACTTGACAAGAGGGCAGGCAGAGAGAGAGACAGTTACTCAGTCATTGTTATTTATTTGATTTCCAGAATAGTGTCCAGTCAGTGTTTGTCTGTATTTGTCCCTGTGTGCCCTAGATTGTAAGACTCACACATCCAGTAGTATGCACACACATATAGTCTCACACAGGTGTACTTGTTCCCCCTACTAAATAACCTATGACAAAATATGTTATTGGAAATTCATTTTAAGTCTGTCATAATTCTGAGTATACAGTATGCCCTAAATACACACTGTACATCTATGGATTCACTCCCAGGCCTATTGGTTCATAAGAATGTTTATCTATAGCCATAGCCTGGGACAGTGATCCATATCTTTGATCGCTCATAACAGTAGCTGACATTCAACATGTACTGTATACAGTGCAGTATAACTGCTACTTCAGCATGTATTGTTCCTTGGTCCTTGGCAGCTCTCCTCCACTAGGGGTTGATGGAACCATCCACCATGATGGCCTCCTCAGTCATACTATGCTGCAACCTGCCATGTCTCCTCAATATTTTCTGACTGTGGACCACACTCATAAGTCCTGTCAAGTGCTTAAAATTGTCAGGACACCTTGTTATCAATATATGTGAAACCGTGTAACTGAACGTGTGTTTGTATGTGTATGTGTTGTAGTCTGACCTAAAGGTAGCCCTAAGAGAGAACGTTGAGTTGGCCCACGAGTACAGAGCCCTTCAGAAAGTCCTGATGATCGCCAAGCAGGGGGCTGTTGGGGTGTTTGACGAGAGGAATCGAGCAGAGGCATCTTTTTATGATCACAAACAGGTAGGCTCTCTACTGAACGTGTCTACTTCCTAATGTTATAAAATTATAGAGCTTTACATATTGAATCATAATCACTATCATTGAATCATACATTTAAATCATTATATGATATTATGTTAAATGATATTATATCCAGTTTGCCGTTTGATTGGAATGTTTCTTAGCATGGTCAGTCATTTTCAGATTGTTTTAGTTGGGTAACCAATGAGATGACTGCAGTAATCTGATCTTGATGAGATAACCTTAGTGTAGGAGGATGATGGATGTGATATAGTAGTATTTCTGCCCAGGGGGAGATTAGAGAGAGGATAGGTGGATGTAATTCATGCAAACACATAAAGACTAAGCTCACTATACAGGTGTTCCAAGGTGACATGTTTCATTATGTTTGCTTCTGTTCACTAGGTTGTCCAATGGGCTGGGTTGGCCAATGGGCTAGGTTGGCCAATGGGCTAGGTTGGCCAATGGGCTAGGTTGGCCAATGGGCTAGGTTGGCCAATGGGCTCGGTTGGCCAAAGGGCTAGGTTGGCCAATGGGCTAGGTTGGCCAAAGGGCTAGGTTGGCCAATGGGCTAGGTTGGCCAAAGGGCTAGGTTGGCCAANGGGCTAGGTTGGCCAATGGGCTAGGTTGGCCAAAGGGCTAGGTTGGCCAATGGGCTAGGTTGGCCAAAGGGCTAGGTTGGCCAATAGGCTAGGTTGGCCAATGGGCTAGGTTGGCCAATGGGCTAGGTTGGCCAATGGGCTAGGTTGGCCAATGGGCTAGGTTGGCCAAAGGACTAGGTTGGCCAATGGGCTAGGTTGGCCAATGGGAGGGAGACACATAGCAGGCACAGGTCAATAATAGAAAAAGAGAATACACTCTCAATGCTAATACTCCCAAAGGTCTTAAATGGAAACTACAGAACAACGTCTACTCCTAAAGGTGTTGAATCATTGTGAGAGAGGCTACAGAAAACAACATTTCAACTGTTTCGGTTTTTATGGTCCGGGACGCAATTTAACTTTGATCTTAAAAGAAATTGCAAGTGAAGACCATATTCTATAGCCTAAACAGGAAATAAAACATGCACTGCTTCAGGCAATAAGCAATAGACATGATTTGTTTCTCCAAAATGACTAATACCTTTACTTGAGCAATTCCTCATCTAACTGAATGAATGTTATCAAGTGAAAAATGCAGAAATAAAATCCTGTGGGCAGGATTCTCCACGCTCATGATCAAAGCCTGATTTAGCCTTCCTTAACCATTTCTGTTTGTTTCAGCTCTAGACATAGACATTTAGTACAGAACCACCTACCAACATCTCTCATTTTCTCATTCTAAATAGAAACAGATTTAATGTAATGTAATTCCTTTTAGTTTTTTTGTTGCTGATTTTCATATCCCTCTGACAATCTAATTTCTAACAGTTGTTATTCTCAATACCCAATGTTACAGGGTTTTATTCATAGTGGCTAACTCACCTGCTTCTGTCCCAGAGAAGAAAGACTAGCTTCAAAGGACCCAGCACACTGGTGGGATCATAACATAACACACATGTTTTGACAGCCCATAGCAATACTGTGTACTGGAATGACTTGATTCACTCCAAACATGGAAGAAGCTCTCAGTTGTTTGAAGAGCCTGTAAAATATTTGATATTCAGCAGAGGGAGCCAATGGAAGCTCCTGCTAAGGCGCTCTACTGGCCTGACTCAGCGAGCCAAGGTTTACAYGCTTTGGCCTGTTATAATACAGACGTAGTTAGCACCATAGTAATAAGACATTGTACACAAAGATACATTCTGAATGTATGGCATTTGTTATTAGTTGACATTATACAGTAAGTTCCTGTTACAATTGGTACATGTTTTAATCACCTGCACATAGCTGAATGCTTCAATGCTCCAACCCAACACTTTCCTCAAATGTTAGGCAATATCATTATCAATAGCAATATATTTAGCAATATATTTTGTATAATGGTTACCTACCATACCTACCCCCATCTACTAGGATAGCACTAACCTAAAAGTGGTTTTCAATGGCGATGTGTTATTTCTCCTCCAGTAGCATCAGTTACCTTATGGTTCATTTAAGTGGCCTCATCACTGCATGTAAGCATTGTTTTGTTTATGTGGATGGAGCTCTCAGCACAGGTTTTTAACAGGGCATGCTATGAAGAAAATTCCTGTTATTGTCTTTCCTTCAGCAGTAGATGGCTGAGCTAATTCGCTTTAGTTTCTCTATGCACTGGGGAACACATTGCCAAGCAATGATAAGCTTTGCAGGAAGAAAACAGAGATGGAGGGAGAAAAAGCAATGGCATCTATCAGAATTGAAAGAAACCCCTTTGCTTGAAACTGTGTTCAAATAATAAAGCAAGCGAGAATCATGTCTTTCCAATAGACTAGGAATAATTTCTAGTTTCGGTGGGGGGTTCATGACTCTGTGTGTATGTGTAAAATATGTCTTGAGGGGATTGATATAAAGTTAAACTGGGTGAAGTAGAAATATTTTACTCATCAGCTTTGCAGTCACAGAGTTTGCCTCAGCTAGAACAAAACTGCTGAAGCATTTAGAGAAAATTAACCCCCCATCCTGGCAGCCAGATGTGACTGGATTCTGATGACTGCACACGAGTGGGCAGAGAAACCAAGAGACTGTGAAATTCCTGTCAGGCCTGTGTACTGCAGAATGGGCTATTGACTGCTTTCTCTATTCCCCTCCATCATTCTTCTTGAACACTGCCATTAATTTCCTCTCCTGCCTTACCAATTCCTTTTTCTCTCTTCTCTCTTCCCTTCCTTCTTTCTCCCTGTCTGCCCCCTCCTAGATTTCTTTGTTGCAGAAGAGGATGCACAAAGCTGTGGTGAAATACTTCAGACAACGCAACCTCTATAGCCAGGCTGAACTGGCCCGCTTCCAGACCCTTTCTAACGAGAACAACCAGAAAATAAAAACTGTCCAGGTATGTATGTTTCACAGAATGTTTCCTTGTGAATCCACACACATACAACATTACAACCATTCCAGTTCAATGGAGTTTTCTTCAATTCTTCAATCCGCCTGCCTAGTCCTGCAGTATATCACAATCATTTTTTTAAGCGTTGGGAGGATTCATTGGATGAGTAGATTTTATTAATTTAATGGGAGTATAATAATTTATGACAGTATAATGCCTTCATGTAATGCCTTCATGTAATGCTGAGCATGTGTYGCATCCCAAAGTTAAAACATGTTGAGCTGAGCGTCATGCCTCCATTGGCAGGGAACTAACCAGTCCACTAACCCACAGTAAAACATTCKCCAGTCACCACAGCCGTCTGTAGCGTCATCACACTAGAGTTAAAGACACCACCATCACCCTTCCTCCATATATCCAGTCGTCACAACGCCGGCACAGTGACGTGATTGACGATGTTTCGGTGTGAGTGCCTATGACAAGCTGCGACCCGGCGTCTGAAGCTAGCCCTTTCTCCTCTCCAGAGAACTATACATTCACTCTGTTAGGGCGCATATTTATTCACGTTTGGCTGTGTGGCTGCCTTATGTTTATTGTGTTGTTACTACTGGATAACTATCTATGGTACAACTACAAACCCTCCTGTGTTCCTAGGTTGAATAACCCCTAGCTACCTTTCTCATGTTTTGCTGAAAAAGTAGTAGGCAKGTATTCTGAATCTGCAGGGGTGCATGGAGAAGTGGAGATCTTCAATTACTGGATAATGGGTGGCTAATATGTAGTGAGATTTGAGAGGAGGTCAAAGCGGACAGAAGTAGAGTGATGAATCTTTATCAAATGTCCTGTCCTGTAGCACCCTCACCGACCATCATAGTGTAGCAGGCAGGTGCCATTCAACCATGGAACCATTCACATTCTCTCACCCATTATATTTTTTATACAGAGGTGTTTACATTCACCATTGTTTCCTTGCCCCTGCTTTCTATCCAGGTGTGACAGCCAGCCATGTTTATCGGCAGCTTTTCCCAAGCTAGCACTACCATTACCTATGTCACAGTCCCACAGACTTAGACAATACAAGTTTTGTCTAGGTCTTCATTGCGATTCAAATTATAATTCAACTGATTTGATTCGATCAGACTTCTTCCCAGATAGAATTGATTTGATATCATTTCAGACCCTCTGTGTCTAGTCTTCTCTACACAGTGAGCAATAACACATTCAGTCATTATTTCCCTATCCATCCATTCCTTCCCCCTTTGTATTGCCGACATGCTTTTTGATTGGTCTTATCCAGCCAGACATTACAGCCAGTCAGTCAGGGAGGGAGGGAGCAGTCATGTCTCCCAGGTCTAGCCCCGATGAGAGGAGGGGAGGCCCTAGGCAGCTGAACACAGAGCAGAGGGTAGAGCAGAGCAGGGAGGAGTGGAGCATGGAGGAGGAGGAAAAGGAGGAGGAGGAGGGAGGAGCTATCAGGGAGCTGCAGAGTGTGAAGGACAAAAGAGCTGGTGTATTGAAGCGCAGCGCACCGTCACCCGTCACAGCCCAGCACAGGGTCCCTCAGAGCAGAGCAGCTACTCACATTAAACCCCCAACCCGGCTCCTGCTGACTAAAGCAGGCTTTACTACGCACTATGCACAGCTTCCTTACTAAGCTTCCTTACTCAGGGTCCTTACTAAGAGTAGTGCACACCCCTTAGAAAGACCCCTTAGAGTAGTGCACACTTTAAGCACAACGACCCTCAGAGTAGTACACACTTAAAAATCAAAGACCCTCTAAGTAGTGCACACTTACAAATAATGCAGTGCATACTTTTAACAGAAAGACCCTCCGAGTAATGTTTATGTTAAAACCAAAGCCCCTCAGTGATGCACTGCATATTTTACATACTGATGGTGATGGCCTCATAGCAGTTACCACCAACAGAACAAACCATAATGAAACAAATGTACCAAAATGGAGTCTTCATGGACTGAATCCTGCTGGGTACTATACAAATCCATCATGTTCACTTAACCTATTTGGCAGAAGATCAGAAAGGTCAGGTCTGCACTTCCACCACCAAGGCACACTAGCATTATGAAGCCAAATGTAACTTATTTTCTTGCTTTGCAGTAGCTACAGAGGAGGAGGCAATGGGCGGTGTGGGATGGTGGGTGTGGGATGGTGGGTGTGTGTGGTGGTGGGGGCGCTGTCATCCTGTAACACCGCTGCCAGAACTGGCAGTTGAGTTTTTGTGTTCTGCCAGTTTACACCAGGGATGGCATAATTGACAATGGCTAACAGCGGCGAGGCTCACAGTGCAGAGTGCTTGTTGAATGGCCAGTAATGATAGTAGCAGACGCCCACTAGCCCCAGTCTCCAGGGACAGTAATCCAAGATCCTGTTTCTGATATAATTGTTAGTCAGAGAATTTCTGCATGGCTAGGCCGGTTCAGATTCCCAAGTTGGTTGACAGTGCCAGGCAGTTTAATAGAAAAACTGGATGCTGAGATTTTTAAAACACAGGCGCACTGAACCTGCACCATGGTTCAACCAGGAGCCTCTCTCTCTTGTACTTGTTCTCGCTCTCTCCTTCCACAAAATAAAGAACAAGACGCTGGGCGTAACTTACTCTCACTATCTCTAGACAGCACGTCGAGCAAGCAGCAAGTAGTGAAACAGACAGAGAACGGAGAAAGCATCACATCAACACTGGAGTTGTCTTTGTCTCCTGTATGTCTGTCATCAAAGCTGCTGCTCTCCCTCTCTAATCTCCCCAACTCAACGTCGTCTGACTACTGTCGTCACTCTGTTTTCTTAATTAGAATGTATTCATTGATTCTATTTGCTCCCTTATTCAAACAGGAGGAGTTGTCAGAAGCAATCCGGCGCATTTCTGCCTTTCTGCACTCTCTGGCAGAAGACTCAACAACCAGTGATGATGCTGCGACGATGGAGACAGCAGCAGGGAACAAACAAGCGGGTCTGGATGCCATTGGGTTGAACAAGAAGAAGATGCCTACAGTTCAGATAACAGTGTAATTGGACATTCACCTGGTGCCAGACAACTTACTTACCCCAGCACGCTTCACNTTCATACTGGGCACAGAGACATAATAATGGTATCCACGATGATATTCTGTTGCAGCTAGCGATATTCCTAAAATTATTATTTTTCACAAAATGTTTGTATATTTTGTATATACTGTATATTTTAATCGCAGGCCGGCCTTAAGAAATATTATTGAAAACTGCATTCTGCATACTGTAAATACTGATTATGATGGCCTCACAGACAAGGAGGCAGTGGGCGGTGGGTTGGGGAACCCAGGGAGTGTGGGATGGTGGGCGTGTGGGTGCGTTTGTGTGGTGGTGGGGTGGTGGAGGCGCTGTCATCCTGTAACACTGCTGGCAGAACTGGCAGTTGAATTTTTGTGTTCTGCCAGTTTTCACCAGGGATGGCATAATTGACAATGGTTAACAGCGGCAAGGCTCACAGTGCAGAGTGCTTGTTGAATGGCCAGTAATGATAGCAGCAGACGAGCACTAGCCCCGGTCTCCAGAGACAGTAATCCAAAAATCCTGTTTCTGATATAATTGTTAGTCAGAGAATGTCTGCATGGCTAGGCCGGTTCAGATTCCCAAGCTGGTTGACAGTGCCAGGCAGTTTAATAGACAAACTGGATTCTGAGGTTTTTAAAACAGAGGCGCACTGAACCTTTACCACGATTCAACCAGGAACCTCTCTCTCTTGTTCTCATTATTGCTCTCTCCTTCAAGACGCTGTGTGTAACCTACTCTCACTATCTCTAGACACCCTGATGAGCGAACAGCAAGTAGTGAAACAGATAGACCGAGAACCGAAAGAGTATCAAATCAACACTAGAGTTATCTGTATGTCTGTGTCTGTCGCCAAACGGCTGCTTCTCTCCTCTCTAGCCTCCTCGACTCAACGTCATCCATCGACTGTCGTCACTCTGTTTTCTTAATTAGCTGGTATTCATTGACTCTGTTTGCTCCCTCATTCAAACAGGAGGAGTTGTCAGAAGCAATCCAGCGCATCTCTGCTTTCCTGCAGTCAGTGGCAGATGACTCAACTACAGTAACAGTGATCATGCTGCGACAATAGAGACAGCAGCAGAGAACAAACAAGCAGGTCCGGATGCCATTGGATTGAACAAGAAGAAGATGCCTACAGTTCAGATAACAGTGTAATTGGACATTCACCTGGTCCCAGACAACTTACTTACCCCTGTACGCTTCACTAATTCACTATGCTCCCTCTCTCTCTCTTACCAGCAGCAGATCCATAACAATGAAACAGGTGACTTTCATGCTGCTGTCAGGACTGATCTAATTTTAGCTGGGTGAATGATTGCAATTGGCTTTGCCTCATCAGATAATTAATCTATGTCACCATTAATTGGAAAAGAGAATAATTACAGGCAGTGTTGACAGAAATTCTAAGCTTCTCCAGATTTGGAGATCTAATCAGGACTACTAAAACCCACCGTGACCTTAACTACCACTTAGTACACTACCTCGACCACCCGGACCAATGCCTGAGCAAAACACTTCCTCTCAGGAGACAAGCACACTTGTTTTTGTTGTTTCATTTTTTTTCTCCCTCTCATTTTCTCTCCCTCTTCTAGAAAGCTGTCTCCCTCAATCACTTTTCAATATTCAATCTTAATTTTGTGGAAGTTTAGCATTTTCAATGAGCTGGAGATGAATGATTAATGAATAAATTTAAATGCTTCATTTTGTCCATGGATCATTAGTTAAGTCCTTTGTGGGAAGGACCTGAGAAAGGAGTGAACATTATTGAGACATTAGCCTGGAGCAATCCAGGGGTAAATAGTGTGCACATTACCAAAGGATGTTGTGTAGCGGGGTGCAGTAGCCTACTGGCTTTCTAACGGAAGAACCCCCAGGTAACGCTGCTTTCAATTTGCCACATCTCACCTGAATCACACGTAGTATTTCTTTGGAAGAGAAAAAATATGTTTATTATTTCATCAAGCATGTTCCCATTGCTTCATAGGCCTAACAATGATGTGGCACATTCATATTTATTAAACACACTTCAAAAGTTTTTTTTCCCTCTTTCATAAACATTAGTGATACAAGTATTATTACCACTGCATTGTTTATATTTTGATTATTGTGATGGGACAATTTCAGACTATGGCTGAAATGGGCTATTAAGCTATGGAGATGGCCATTGGATTCATGTAAGATCTGTTCTCACCAAGATGTTCTTGAACTCACCTCTAGTAGTGACAGTGATTTCCTATCAGGTCACTCAGCCAGGTGATAGATATTGTTGGTCCGGGTCTGCAGTCTTCTGGTTGATAGAGACGTTTGTATGTTGATGACACCTATCTCCTCCCTTCCAGCCAGCCAGGGCAGAGGGGGGCAGTATGAAAGAACAAGCTGAGAGAGGGAGACAGTAGCTCGGTTTCCATCCAATTGGGGAAAGATTTCCATGCTAATTTTCAAAAATCTGCATTTAGAAAATATGTTCAAAAGTTCAATGTTTCCCTCACATTTTCAACTCTGTTGCGTTAAAATAGAACATTTGCCTGCTCTGGTCTAAGCACTTGCTCTCTAGTCAACAAGTCGCAGAAACAGGTGCTCTAGGCCTACATAATGAGATTATTATGGATAATATTTTTATTTGTCAAACGGCAGTCAAGTATCGATCATCATGTCACCAGAATCAGACCATCGATATTTATTGAAAAGGAGCATCAAGATTACCGTGCACTTTCACCACCCTGTGAAGTTCATCATAAGTGATTGAATCTGTAGCCTAATAAACTGCATGGTTTCCCGAGTCCTCGTGTTTGAACCACACAACATATTGCATGACTCCCAACTTTACTTCCATATGATGATTATTATATCAATATTTGTGCGTAAAGGCATTTCCACGTCCATTTCTCGCAAAATTAATTTTACAGATAAAAAGATGTCAAACAAAGGAATTATCTGTTGCCATTTATAAAATTGTACGGAAACGTCCTGTTTCTATCACAGCTGTGGTGTTTTTTAAAATAGAATTATGACTTTACTCACATAAAAACCTATGGATGGAAATGTGGTTATTGAAATCACCATTGACTTTAGCAACACATGCTCCATTTCCACTGCCATGCCATAGAATAGCATCTTATTGAATCCCCTGGTAGTCAAGTTGGCCTTATGAAAGTGTGTGTTTACTAGGATCTTTTTGACTGTAAAGACCAGTAGTTTAAAGATGTTCCTGTTTGGGGAGTAAGGCACTCTAGGTGCACTACTACTGAGTTGTGTTATTTTCATCACATGTCAAGGGTAGCAAATTAGTTTACTATAGCTTGTTGTATTGTGTGATTCCTCAACAGGCCTGTTGTCTAAGATGGCCATGCAGGTTAATGGATCTAACACAGTCTTTCAGATCAGCGCCTTACTAAGCTGGGATCCAGCTCTTTCCCCCAAAACACCTTGAGAAAATAGGAGTATTTAGAAAAATGCACTGACTCTGCTACAGATGTATGATCCTAATTTGAGCCTGTTTGCTTCAAAAGCCTTTTTAAACGTTAAATACACTACAAGTTTTAAAGTTCTCCTGCAACAGGGTGATCAAATCAAGATCCTACATCTGTATCTCTTAAACATTATAGCAATATCTCAAATGAAGGCTACATCCCAAAACATTCATCACCTTTCCTTGCATCTAATCAATCCCCCAAATAAATGACACTGAACCAGAGCTGGCTGTCATCACATTTGTCTGGAGACAAGACTAGGTACACACACCTGAATGTTGCTACTTTTTAGTATGTGTGTGTGTGTGTGTGTACTACTGTAGTGTGTGGAGATATTGATGTAAAAATTGCTAGGCCTACTGTACAGTATTTTATGTTTATTACATGTTATACACACTGGTGTTATTATGTAAAGTCTATGATGAGTAAATACAATTCAGAAAATGCGTCACAAACAACACAGCGGGCATACACTGTACAGTACCTCTGGTATTTCATTGTAATCATTTGTGACATGCCAGTCAGTGAAGGGGCTTTCACTATAGCACACAGACAGGTTGTACAGATATTGTGGTAGGACCTGATTTACAGGTTATCTATTACTGGGTGTTTGTTTGGAATCATGGATAATGGGGGTCAGTTTGCTACCCGTACCCTCGAGCCATCATCTCTAGTTGTTTGTGAAAGAGAAAAAGTTGAAGATGAAAAATTATTCAGCATATTTGACAGTATGCTTTAAAAAAAAAAAATTACCAGGTAAGTTGACATAGAACACATTCTCATTTACAGCAACGACCTGGGGAATAGTTACAGGGGAGTGGAGATAAATGAGCCAATTGGAAGCTGGGGATGATTAGGTGGCCATGATGATAAGTGCCATGGGCTCTTTAGTGACCACATAGAGTCAGGACACCCGTTTAACGTCCCATTTGAAAGACAGTACCCTACACAGGGCAATGTCCCCAATCACTGCCCTGGGGCATTGGGGTATTATAATTTTTAGACAAGAGGAAAGAGTGCCTCCTACTGGCCTTCCAACACCACTTCCATACAAAATACAGTAAATATATACAATGCACATTTGAATGTTGCTTAAAAAAAGTATGTATTTATTGTTAAAGCCAACGTGTTTCAGTGCAAGCCTTCAGCAGGGTATTTACAGAAAGAACACAATATGGATTTATGTACTTTTCAAAATGGCCAGAGTTGGGAGCCAAAAGGGTTCTATGTGGAACCAAAATGGGTTATCCTATGGGGACAGSCGAAGAACACTTTTGGAACCCTTTTTTCTAAGAGTAGAGAATTGAGCCATGGGGGCAAAGGAATAATAGAGTGGAGAGAGGTACTACTGTGTCTAACATATCAATGAGTGAGACACTGCTTTGTTTTAGTGGACACAACAAGGATAGGGCCTGGACTTGACAAAGAGATGACCAAATAGTACTGTGAAGGTTCCTAGATTAACTGTTTCAAACTTTTAGTCGTGCAGACAGTGGAGCTAAGCAGAGTTGTCAGTTTCTGTCTTCCCATCGTCTCAGTGGGAAACCATTTACAAATTGCCATTTGTCGTTTCTTAGACCAGTGTTTCCCAACTCCGGTCCTCGAGTACCCCCAATAGCATACCTTTTTATTGTATCCCCGGACAAAAATACCTGAATCAACTTGTCAAGGGCTTGATGATTAGTTGACAAGTAGAATATGGTGTGCTTTCCTGGGGCCACAACAAAATTACCTACTGTTGGGGGTACTTGAGGACCGGAGTTGGAAAGCACTGTACGACTTAGACAACTGAAGTTTGGATAGTACACAAGTTTCCATTCATTGATACTAATACCAATCTTGTCATATTTTGAGAATAAATGTGAAATCTGCATATAAGCTTTGTAGGCTACTTTTTCCATCGTGTGGTAACCACATGGAAAACATGCCAAACAAAAATGATCACGGAAATAATATTACATGTTCCCTGTGTTTACACACTCCTTTGATTTCCAAGACATTTATCTTAACAGGATAGTAATTTGTGAATGTCTGTGACATTGTGGCTAGCTAGCATGATAATAAATCCATGGCTCGGAACATTTTTTTGTTAATTAGAGTCAATCAATCCAAACTTTGCTCACTTACCGATGTGAACCCAGAGTATAATGAGCAGAAATCAGCATGGTGATTGGAAAACACAAATTACAGCTGTTAAAGAGAAACCCATCCACTCTTTCTGTTGATGCCAAGTCCTGCTGTGAGGATTTAAACATGGTGTGACATTCTTTTAATGGATGTTGGAAGGGAAAAAAGTGATCCACAATCATTTTTTAAATAAACCTTTCAACATCTCCCATGGTAAAACTGCATGTCGATATTGGTTGGTTGATCAACACATTACAAGTAATCCTTTGATTTTATATAGGAAAAGCTTTATCTGCATGAAGTGTAATGGCAACTCTTACCACAACCCCTCAAACTTTATGTCTTGTGTGTTGATATTGTGATTGTGTGCTTGTACTTTGAGCGTGTGTTATATTTATGTCCTATATGTCTGTGTTGTGTCTGTCTATGCTGTGCTCTTATGTGTGATTGTGCTACCTATGCGCCTGTATGTACAGCACCATGCCTCTGTGGTGGTCAGTGGTGACCCTGCTTGAGTTGCTGGAAGTTGTATGTACTGTACTGTATATTTATGGTCAGGCTGTATTCATATGTTTCTTGGCATCCACCAGAGCCACAGCATTAGCTATGTAATGGTGTGAGTAATAACCTGGTAATAACCTCATGTTATTAATGAGCTCTTGTAATGGGATTTATATCCATTCTATGGACAGGAAACCAGACTGTACAGGCATGTCTGTCCATGGTGTGGACTGTGGTGATTACATCATCAACTATGATGACCTCACAGACTTCTGACTACATCATCAGCTATAATGACCTCACGGACTGTGTGGTGTCTATATCATCAACTATGATGACCTCACGGACTGTGTGGTGACTACATCATTAGCTATGATGACCTCACGGACTGTGTGGTGACTACATCATTAGCTATGATGACCTCATGGACTGTGTGGTGACTACATCATTAGCTATGATGACCTCATGGACTGTGTGGTGACTACATCATTAGCTATGATGACCTCACGGACTGTGTGGTGACTACATCATTAGCTATAACCTCACGTGTAGCTGGAGGTAGTAGTTTCCTTCTTCTCGACAATTGTTCTAAATGGGAGAGCTTATGTTCTTGAGCTTATGTCGCCGGGGTCGGTAACAGCGGCTTGCCATTGTCTTAATTATTGTCGGAGGAATCCAAGGGGAGTCGATAATACAGAATGCACTGGTTGGCCCCTGTTTGTTTCACTTGTCAGTGGAGTGAATAATTGGGAGTGCTGACCATATTAGACACAGAGAATTTTCTAGAAGATACGACTGCGAGAGTCAGAAACAAAAGTAGTGGCAAAAATTCAAAGGCTTGGTAGGTCCTTGTTGCCAAGGGAATTTACTAAGGGGGTTATATTTTCAGTCGGCTTTGAGATACCAAATTATGCAATACATCCCCTTTCATACTACTATGGTTTTCATTGACATTCATACTGTAAATMAAATTATTGATTATATAATATGGTTAAAAAAGTATGCATCATTWAAAAAAATCTGGAATACACCATTTTCTTTGTGGATACCACAATTTCTTTGGACCCCTAAAAAAATCACACTTTCAAGGCTCAACAGCATTGATACAATTTGGGTTGTGTTAGTGGGGGGGAGATGGTAATACAATGGGGCTCATCTCCCAATTCTCCCAAGGAATAACTATCAGTCATGCAACAGCAGCTCCAGCGTCCCTAGGTGACCGCGCCAGTGAGCCTGTGCTCGCTCCACCGCACCCCACTCCACGCCTGCTGCCACCCTGAAGGTAGATGCATCACGCTGGGGAGAATGCACATCGGCACCCCCTTACTCCCCCCAGCCCCCACACAGTTCTCCACTCTAGACTACTACCACCATGGTTTGGCTTGGCCCCCTGTGCCCAGTCCTCCACACCTTGGTGTCCTCTCCAGTCTCCCCCACACCTCTTCCTGTCCCAGTAGTCCAGCTAGCCGCTCCCAAGGTGAGTCTTCACTCCCTCCGTACAACTTTCCCTGTTCCCTCCCTCTCTCCCTCCTCTATTGCTCATCCACTCTCCTTCTGTCATTTGAGAATAGACTGCCTCAGTCACCACACACACCACACCACACACACACCACACACACACACACACACACACACACACACACACACACACACACACACACACACACACACACACACACACACACACACAACACACACACACACACACACACACACACACACACACCACACACACACACACGTATGCTTCTGTGCTCAGTCTGGAGGGGACACCGCCTGTTCATCCTCTGCTCACCTCCCGGCTGCTGGCTGACTCTGTGAGCCTTGTCTGTGTCTGTGGTGCCTACAACACCATGTGTCTGTGGTGCCTACACTACGCCATGTTTCTGTGGTGCCTACACTACGCCATGTGTCTGTGGTGCCTACACTACGCCATGTTCTGTGGTGCCTACACTACGCCATATGTCTCTGTGGTGCCTACACTACGCCATGTGTCTGTGGTGCCTACATTACACCATGTGTCTGTGGTGCCTACACTACGCCATGTGTCTGTGGTGCCTACACTACGCCATGTGTCTGTGGTGCCTACATTACACCATGTTTCTGTGTGCTACTGCATGTGCTGTGCTACACTACGCCATGTGTCTGTGGTGCCTAAATTACGCATGTGTCTGTGGTGCCTACACTACGCCATGTGTCTGTGGTGCCTACATTACGCCATGTGTCTGTGGTGCCTACACTACACCATGTGTCTGTGGGCCTACATTACGCCATGTGTCTGTGGTGCCTACACTACCCATGTGTCTGTGGTGCCTAACTACGCATGTGTCTGTGGTGCCTACACTACGCCATGTGTCTGTGGTGCCTACACTATGTCATGTGTGAAGATCTGGTGGTTTGAAAAGCAACCAATAAGAGCACAATAATTAATACACAGTAGACTTTGAATGAGTACTAACACTAACTTTGAACTGAAGGGAAGCTGAAGGGAAGCTGAAGGAAAGCTGTACTGTAGATATGTTGATAATTCACAAGGGTTATGGTCTACATGGTACAGGAGTTTATCATGTTATTTAGTGCACCACTTTAGTTCTCCTTACATTTACATTACATTTAAGTCATTTAGCAGACGCTCTTATCCAGAGCGACTTACAAATTGGTGCATTCACCTTATGATATCCAGTGGAACAACCACTTTACAATAGTGCATCTAACTCTTTTAAGGGGGGGGGGGGGGGGTTAGAAGGATTACTTTATCCTATCCTAGGTATTCCTTAAAGAGGTGGGGTTTCAGGTGTCTCCGGAAGGTGGTGATTGACTCCGCTGACCTGGCGTCGTGAGGGAGTTTGTTCCACCATTGGGGTGCCAGAGCAGCGAACAGTTTTGACTGGGCTGAGCGGGAACTGTACTTCCTCAGAGGTAGGGAGGCGAGCAGGCAGAGGTGGATGAACGCAGTGCCCTTGTTTGGGTGTAGGGCCTGATCAGAGCCTGAAGGTACGGAGGTGCCGTTCCCCTCACAGCTCCGTAGGCAAGCACCATGGTCTTGTAGCGGATGCGAGCTTCAACTGGAAGCCAGTGGAGAGAGCGGAGGAGCGGGGTGACGTGAGAGAACTTGGGAAAGTTGAACACCAGACGGGCTGCGGCGTTCTGGATGAGTTGTAGGGGTTTAATGGCACAGGCAGGGAGCCCAGCCAACAGCGAGTTGCAGTAATCCAGACGGGAGATGACAAGTGCCTGGATTAGGACCTGCGCCGCTTCCTGCGTGAGGCAGGGTCGTACTCTGCGAATGTTGTAGAGCATGAACCTACAGGAACGGGTCACCGCCTTGATGTTAGTTGAGAACGACAGGGTGTTGTCCAGGATCACGCCAAGGTTCTTAGCACTTCTGGGAGGAGGACACAATGGAGTTGTCAACCGTGATGGCGAGATCATGGAACGGGCAGTCCTTCCCCGGGAGGAAGAGCAGCTCCGTCTTGCCGAGGTTCAGCTTGAGGTGGTGATCCGTCATCACACTGATATGTCTGCCAGACATGCAGAGATGCGATTCACCACCTGATTATCAGAGGGGGGAAAGGAGAAGATTAATTGTGTGTCGTCTGCATAGCAATGATAGGAGAGACCATGTGAGGATATGACAGAGCCAAGTGACTTGGTGTATAGCGAGAATAGGAGAGGGCTAGAACAGAGCCCTGGGGGACACCAGTGGTGAGAGCACGTGGTGCGGAGACAGATTCTCGCCACGCCACCTGGTAGGAGCGACCTGTCAGGTAGGACGCAATCCAAGCGTGGGCCGCGCCGGAGATGCCCAGCTCGGAGAGGGTGGAGAGGAGGATCTGATGGTTCACAGTATCAAGGCAGCCGATAGGTCTAGAAGGATGAGAGCAGAGGAGAGAGAGTTAGCTTTGCAGTGCGGAGCGCCTCCGTGACACAGAGAAGAGCAGTCTCAGTTGAATGACTAGTCTTGAAACCTGACTGATTTGGATCAAGAAGGTCATTCTGAGAGAGATAGCAGGAGAGCTGGCCAAGGACGGCACGTTCAAGAGTTTTGGAGAGAAAGAAAGAAGGGTACTGGTCTGTAGTTGTTGACATCGGAGGGATAGAGTGTAGGTTTTTCAGAAGGGGTGCAACTTCCTTAAAGTGAATAATTAGCAACTGGTGCTATACAGACAACAGCACCTTTCAATCTATAAACAATGAATCTCCTTCCTATGGTTATGGATCATTTTCAAAAACAGTTCAATAACGGGCCTTATCGAAAAATGAATTTTATAAATGGAATGATTTTGTCTCCAGAAAAACTCCACCTGCTCTTTTATGACTAGACTGTGCAAAGGACAGATGATTCAACTGGTAAACTAGTGTCTGAGACAATTAACAATGAATAGGGTTCTGGAGCAGTGAACTGGATTTGTACCCACTACATTTCAATTTTCTTTATTCACACTAACAATATAACTCCAGTTGTGAAGCTCTTATCAGATTTAATGAAAGCATACAGTGCGGATTAAACGAAGAGGTAGGTGGGGGTGCAGGGGTCATTTTGAGTTTTACAGTAGACATCAGGTGCAGGGCTAGTTTGAGTTTACAGTCGAAATCAGGTGCAGTGGTAATTTGAGTTTACAGTAGACATCAGGTGCAGGGGTATTTGAGTTTACAGTAGAAGTCAGGTAAAGGGGTAATTTGAGGTTACAGTAGACATCAGGTGTAGTGGTAATTTGAGGTTACAGTAGACAGGTACAGGGGTCATTTGAGGATCCAGTACACATCGGGTGCAGGGGTAATTTGACTTAACAGTTGACATCAGGTGCAGGTGTAATTTGAGTTTACATTAGACATCAGGTGCAGAGACAATTTGAGTTTACAGTAGACAGGTGCAGGGGTAACTTGAGTTTACAGTAGACAGGTGCAGGGGTAAATTGAGTTTACAGAAGGCAGGTGCAGGGGTCAATTTGAGATTACAGTACACAGATTCAGGGGAAATTTGAGTTTACAATAGACCTCAGGTGCAGGCTTAATATGATTTTACGTTAGACATCAGGTGCAGAGGTAATTTGAGTTTACATTAGACAGGTGCGGGAGTAAATTGAGTTTACAGTACACAGGTGCAGGGGTAATTTGAGACTACAGTAGACAGGTGCAGGGGTCATTTGAGGTTACAGTAGACATCAGTTGCAGGCGTAATTTGAGCTTCCAGTAGACATCAGGTGCAGGGGTAATTTGACTTAACAGTTGACATCAGGTGCAGGGTTAATTTGACTTAACAGTTGACATCAGGTGCAGGGTTAATTTGAGTTTACAGTGGACATGTTTAGGGGTCATTTCATTTAAAAGTAGACATGAGGTGCAAGGGAAATTTGAGTTTACAGAAGGCAGGTGCAGGGGTCAATTTGAGATTACAGTACACAGGTTCAGGGGAAATTTGAGTTTATAGTAGAAATCAGGTGCAGGGGTAATTTGAGATTACAGTAGACAGGTGCAGGGGTAATTTGAGGATCCAGTAGACATCAGGTGTAGGGGTAGTTTGAGTTTGAAGTAGACATGTGCAGGGGTAATTTGAGTTTACAGTAAGACATAGTGCGGGGTCAGTTGAGTTTATACCGTAGAAATCAGGTGGCAGGGGTAAATTTGAGGTTACAGTAGACATCAGGTGCAAGGGGGGAACTTTTGAGGTTACAGTAGACGGTGCAAGAGGTAAATTGGAGGTTACTGGAAGACAGGTTCAGATGTAATTTGAGTTGACATTAGACAGGTGCAGGGGTAACTTGAGTTTAACAGTAAGACAGATTGCAGGGGTATTTGAGTTTAATGTAGACATCAGGTGCAGGGGATCCAGTTGGAGGTTACATTAGACATCAGGTTGCAGGGGTCATTTAGTTTACCGTAAGAAATCAGGTGGCAGGTGTAATTTGAGTTTAACAGTAGAAGTCAGGGTGCAGAGGTATTTGAGGTTACAGTAGAACAGTGCGGGAGTAAAATTGGTTTACAAGTACACAGGTGCAGGGGTAATTTTTGAGATTACATTGAACAGCTGCAGTGGGTAGTTTGAGTATTAGAAACTCCAAGTAAAATAACGCCACACCAGGCACATGAAGTCTATGCATACTGGTAAACCTACAAAAGTTACCGGGTCACAGGAGGTCATTTGAGCCTTTGCAACCTTCTACTGTACCATCTCAAATTCCCCCTGCACCTGGATGTCTACTGGTATACTCGAATCTTACAGGTGCAACAGGGTAATTTGAAGTTTAACAGAGTAGAAGTACGAGAGTGCAGAGGTAATTTGGAGTTAAAAATTAGAAACAGAGACCTAGCACTATGCTACTGTAGAAGCGCTCAATGGCGAGAGTGACCAGTAAATTGAAGTTTTACAAGAGTACACCAGGTCAGGGGGCTCATGCAATTTTGAGATGTTTAAAAAAAATTAGACAGGTGACAAAAGAGGGTAGTGTGAGTTTAAACAGTAGAAGACGGTCTGGCATGGCAGGGGTGACAGTATATCTCGATTGACTTGTCTACTTTAAAACCTACACAAAAAGTAAAACCAGGTTGCACCTCCACGGCACCCTGCTCCTATCTAGTTCGGGATCATACTTCAAACTACTGAGGTTACAGTAGACCTGTAACCTGTCCTAGACTGATCTCAAATTTAAACCGAAGAACCGATGCAAAGCCTGGTGTACTGGTAACAACTCAGTTGCAGGAGGCGTAATTTGAGCTTAGCCCAGTAGAAATTACCACCTGCACATCCACG
>NC_036871.1:27484077-27507205 GCF_002910315.2 Salvelinus sp. IW2-2015 | reverse complement strand
GTCACAGTATCACAGTCACCTACAGTCACTCATCACAGTCACTACAGTCACAATCATCACAGTCACCTACAGTCACAATCATCACAGTCGCCTACAGTCACACTCATCCACAGTCGCCTACAGTCACACTCATCACAGTCGCCTACAGTCACACTCATCAGTCACCTACAGTCACAATCATCACAGTCGCCTACAGTCACACTCATCACAGTCACCTACAGTCACACTCACACAGTCGCCCTACAGTCACACTCATCACAGTCACCTACAGTCACACTTATCACAGTCACCTACAGTCAAAAACATTGCTTTTTTCTTGTTTCCCGGAGAGGGAGAGGGAGGGAGGAGAGACTATGTTGAAGTCATTGACATTACCTTGTCAGTCAACCTTTTCTGTCTGTCCGTAGCCCATTCCACCATTCTGCAGAGTGTCTTTGTAGCCAGTCAGGCTTTTCTGCAGTGTCATTATCTCAAGGTGTTTGTGCTTCAGTCCTCTTCTCTTCCACAGCTCTTCACTTCAAGCCTAATTAGCTTTCCCCTCTTGAGATAGATAATCGCTTGCGACAGCTTCCCCAATCACTCTCCATCTAGTATCCTGAACCAGAGCAGATAACACGTCAACTTTGCAGCCAGTCGATATGGAGACCTTCCTGTCTTGTCACCACCCCCCTCTCTCCTACTCTAACTGATTGGCTCTTTGATAGCATCAGACGTGTTTTAAAAATATCCTCTCTGTATAAACAATGTTGTGCAGTATTTTATTTATTTTTTAATCTATAATATATATAATATATATAAATCAGATCTTATTTTACACCTGTTTGATTTTCGTGTGTGTCTGTGTGTCTGTGTGTGAGGACAGAGTTTGGGAAGCACTGGTTTAGGGTACCCTGGTTTAGGGTAGACCAACAAAGTGAGACTAAGATTTGGGGTCAGAGGTTAGGAGTTGACCAATCCAATCACAAATGTCTTTATTTATTTGGATGATTGATTTGTTTTGGTTTCAGATCTGTTATTGATGTCATTGCTCTAGATCTCTGTGATCTCTTTTTTGTCGGTTTTTAAGACAAAGTGAGAGCAGACATCATAGAATGTGTTCCCATTTAAAATGCTACGTGTGCAGCCTAACATGGGCATGGAATGGCCTTATTGTAAAGTCCTCTCCCACTCTCCCCCCATTGGTAATATTATGATGTCCGTATCACCACCCCCCCCCCAATCCCATGTGTTTCAACAGTGTCAGTTCCTCCAGTGTTAGTTTGTGTTTTTGCGTCATCCAAAAACATGAGATTAAATTAATTTATATATTTTTAGATAGAAAAAGCTGTACAATAAAGTGGACTTTAACCTAAAAAGGGTCCAATTTACTAAATGAATTTCAAGAGGGGATAAGTTGACAGCTGCACTCACTGCCTTAACCCCCAGATTCTGCTTTCATATTTCCAAACAGAGAATTAAACGGCTTTTCAAGGAAGATTAAACGTTGTACAGTAGACCGATGTCAGTTTGTAGAAAGTACTAGGTGAAAACAGAATATTTATTACTTGCGTTGGAAGAAATGGTTTACTTATTGAATGTTGTCTGTCTAATGTATAGGAGTTTAGATGTAATAAAAAGCATTTTGTTATCTATGGGTTTTATCTTCATTTTAKTTCACAAACAAATAGATTGAAGGTATGGRATCATCCGTATTTTGTTCCTTGTCTCTAGTCACRATTTTATGTGTACCATATATTAKCTTGTCAAAATCTAATCTGATCTGTGGYGTTTTTAACCTCTTTGTCAGGAACATATACATACAGTATTAAATACTCATGTGGAATGGTAACATGTTTCATTTCCACTGCCATTAAGTGGCTTACAAAATACATGAATATACAATAGTGTGTGTTATTACCACAACCATACACTGGGTGGCAGTAGACACTCATTTTGCAGTCTGCCTTAGACAAGGCAGAGTCTAAATCAAATTGTATTGGTCACACACACATATTTAGCRGATGTTATTGCAGGTGTAGWGWAATGCTTKTGTTCCTAGCTCCAACAGTACCCAACACTCTTGGGTACAACTAGTCACTAGTGTAGCAATGCCTCAAAGGAGTGGGATGCAATGACAATCTCACCATTCTAGAAGTTACATAATGAGATGGAAATACTTCACACATTAGTGAACAGATTTAAAAGGATTATATTTATTATGGAATCCAACAGCTTATAGCAGCATGCAGGGAAACCTCATAACTATGCATACTACTCCATCTCCATCTAGGAGGAGCCATGTGTGGAAGGCTTGTCCTCAAAATATGGAGATACTGGAACTGCTTGGCAAACTTTTGGCATTGTTAAAAGTTTCTGAAGGTCATCGTTGCCCTCCCTGCTTGCTTCTCTGGCTCAATTGCCTCACAGTTTAATTAAAGTTACTCAGTTATTGATTGACGAGTAGGTTGAACTAGTAAATACTTGCATTTGTGGTGAGTTCTATGATCTCTGATGATAAATCAATGGATTTATCTTAAAGTGACGATGAACATTCCCCTAATTTGAGATGTATTGTGGTTCCAATCGAAAACCGAATGCATTAAATGCATTGACAAAATGTTTTCTGAAGATTCAATTATGGGATTGGGAAGGGGATTGGAGTGTGATAAAGGGATTGGTGTGAGAAAGGGATTGGTGTGAGGGAAGGGGATTGGTGTGAGAAAGGAATTGTGTTTTGGTGGGGGTAGATTGGGTTGGGAGTGAAGAGGAAGGACTGCTCTCCAGAGTGATTAGAAGCAGCTGCTTCCCTTCTTCCTCTGCTTGGCTACAGATGCAATGCTGAGGCCATCACTGGTATAAGAGGGCAGAGTGCTGCAGGATGGTAGATAACATCACCCACTTGTACCATGGCCTTGCTACTTTGGTTGAAACATCACCCACTGTGACCTAGGGTTGAATGGAGGCTTTGGAGATGGTGCCGTCAACATCTATGATCTTGGACTTGACTATTGAACAGCTCCAATGAGATGGAGGACCTAAAACCTTTCTTATCATAAAATGATATTTCTTATTATTTTTTTGTTGAAGATCTGATTTTTAAGATAATAATTAGAATTACAATTAGAAATGTCTCACCTGAGCTCACGGCCTTGGTACATCCCTGTGGGTCGGCCATGTCTGGGTTACCGTGGGGAGATCGCTGCCGGCTCCAGAGAGGAGATGAAGATTAAAGATTCCATTATGTACATTTGGAATTCCAATGAAATGCAAATTATTTACACACACACTCACATGTGTGGGGATAAAGTCCTCAATGAATTGTCAATGCTTATAGAATATCCAGTAGGATAAGTTAACGTCTTAACACCCCTAAGTTGTCTGCAATCCAGAACCAATTCAAGAAAGCGTACAGTATTATATTGCATGGAACTTCCTTCCATCTCTATGCTCAAATAAACGGTAAACCTGGTTTAAAAAAACAGATAAAGCAACACCTCCGGCACAACGCCTCTCCCTATTTGACCTAGATAGTTTGGTGTATGCATTGATATGTGGCTACGTGTGCCTTTTTAAAAATGTATGTAGTTCTGTCCTTGAGCTGTTCTTGTCTAATGATGTTCTGTATTATGTCATTCTGTATTATGTTTCATGTTTTGTTGTGAACCCAGGAAGAGTAGCTGCTGCTTTTGCAACAGCTAATGGGGATCACCTAATAAAACACCCCAAATACCAAATACCACTCAGACTATGCGTTAAAGCGCGGTTCGTGCGTGCGCTGGTACGCCTGTGTGGTTCTGTTGGTCATAACATTTTCTACCCAATGTCATTTTGGTGAAGCCTTTTATCTGTGTATTATCTTACATCAATCTCTACCACAGGAGGTTGGTGACATCTTCATTGGGAGGACGGGCTCGTGGAAAGCTGGAGCGGGATAAGTGCAATGGAAATACACAACACACATGGTTTGGTCCCATTCCCATTCGCTCCTTTCCAGCCATTATTATGACGCGTCCTCCCCTCAGCAGCCTCCACTGATCTCTAGATGGGATGGTCGAGAGAAAGATCTAATAATGTTTACAATCATACAATAGCATTTATTAGGTTTAAGCCTACCAGTACTGTATTTTTCAGGTGACAATCACTATTGCCCAGAAAAACACATTTATTTCCATTATAAAACCATTACGTCCAGCGAGCCTATTGGTCAATATCAAGAAAGTGATGCAAATAGGGAGTATAGGCTATAGCCTAATGTCAATCAAAACATTGGCACCAATCCTTGTGCGTTCAGGCAGGGCATCTAGAAGCGGTCACAATATAAATCATGTAAGAACTGCACTTGTCAAGACGACTCGAGTACCCCACCAAGACATCTACATTGTCAATGTGTGTGATTATGCGATTGATGGGAAGGACGCATAGCAATCGTTGCGCTCTTATTTCAAACTAACCTGGGGATATATTGAAGCAGAGTGAGCGACTCCACCCTGATTTGAAGTTGGAATAGCCTACATTAATCACTCGAATTAATAACAGAAACAATGACTGAAGGACAACAACAGCAATGCAGCCTTCGAATTGGTCCTTGACGGATCTGGACCGGTTCAGTAGCCTAGAGGACATCGACGTGACAGCGGACGGGACCCCCGATTTTGAGGGTCTTCATCTGCGTCGTTTACTCGGTGGTTCGCGTGGGCTTGGTGGGAAACTTACTGGTGCTCTTCTTTATCAAGAGTGAAACAAGAGCGGAAAATCCAGAATCAACTTCTTTTACTTAACTTGGCAGTGACGGACTTCCAGTTTGTATGACTCTGCGTTCTGGGCAGTGGACACCGCACTGACTTCAGCTGGCCGTTTGGAGACGCCATGTGAAAAATCATCAGCTCCGTCACCGTTATGAACATGTACGCGAGCGTGTTCTTTTTCTGACTGCAAGGAGCGTCACCCGATAACTGGTCCGTCGCCTCCTCTCTAAAGACCGAACTAGGCAAAAGTCCTGCTCTGCAAAATGGATTTGCGGTGTTCTTTGGGTATCCGCAACAGTTGCGACTGCACCAACATCCAATTCTCAACCGTGACAAATGTAGCGGGGAAAAACTATGTTTGCTTAAGTTCCCTGATGGACATATTGGTTAGCAGTTTATCACCTTCAGAAAATTATATTTGCATTTGTTTTACCCATGGCCATTGTTTCATTCAGCTAACATCATGCTTTTGCGATTCATCCGCACCGTAGTATGAAAAACAAACACCAACGGACATCACAAGTCACCAAATCTGTCACCATCGTGGTCCTGTCCTGTCTTCTTTGCTGGATGCCAAATCACGCCATCACATTCTGGGCGTCCTTGTGAAATTGAATGCTGTGCATTGGGATAAATCTTACTACATAGTTCACACACTTACGTATTCCCTGTGACAGTCTGCCTTGCGCACGCCAATAGCTGTCTAAACCCTGTCATTTATTGCCTGATGAGAGAAGAGTTTAGAAAGAAACTGAAAGATTTGTTATATCGCGGATAGTCACTTTACGCAGTGGAAAATTCGGTTGCCGTTGCCATTACGCACGCGATCCCTGTTGCGTAATGTACCCTACTGCGTAATGTACCCTATTACAGTACACGACATGGGTGTACTGTAATAGCGGATGCAGTATGTTCTGTTTGGTGGGAAAAAAATCACAAAATAGGCATAGGCAACACTAAAACAAAAGGTCACAATGATACAGTATCAATGGCTACCAAAATTGCGCATCAGGAAATTCTGCCTGTTATGGTTCCTTCTGTCCATGTGGCTGTTGTATTCCCGAACAGTCATCATAAACGATAGAGAAAACGCCCGGACAGTCATCTTAAACGAATAGAGAATATGCCCGGACAGTCATCACATTAAACGATAGGAGAAACCGCCCGGACAGTCATCATTAAACGATAGAGAAACTGAGGCAGACTAGATATTGTCTTTATCATTCCATCATAAGTGTAGCCTAGTGAGAGTAACGTACCATGATCCCATGTCATCCTTCACAGCTGCACGTCTAGTCTTCATTGTGTGGCATTTGTCACAAAATTCACAAATGACATGCAATGGGAGGGAAGTGTAAATATAGCCTATGATAACAGATGAATGAATGTGAACTTCATAGATTGAAAACGACAATATTGCCTAAATTGTGTTCATGCAAATGTTATTTTTAATAAACATCCATATATTTAATCTCACCCCGTTGCCTTAATGATTGCATTATTGTGTTCATGTCAATGGACAACGAAAAACATGACAGTCTCGACACCGATTACTGTAAATGGTCAATTTCCCTCTGAAGCCCACAAGCAGTGTTATGAGTACAACTTGATAGGTGATGACAGCTTTTACCAGTAGGCCTATGCATTTCCCAAACAAAATGTATTGTATTGCCTAACATGCCAAATACCACATTTGGTATTTTATTAGGATCCCCATTAGTCTGTTGCAAAAGCAGCAGCTACTCTTCCTGGGGTCCACACAAAACATGGAAACATAATACAGATATGACATAATACAGAACATCATTAGACAAGAACAGCTCAAAGGACAGAACTAATACATTTTTAAAAAAGGCACCACGTAGCCTACATATCAATGCATACACACAAAACTATCTAAGTCAAGGGAGAGGCGTAGTGCCAATAGGCTACACTTATGCATCACATTCATGACCCATATCAATAAAACAATTAATCTCAGTTTGATATGCTACTATCCTATTTGTCAGGACAGAATGATTGATATTTTGTTATACTCTTCAGACTAGATGAATAAACCTATTCATGATCTTCAAACCTCTTGGCCAACCATCTGTGTACCAACACATGAGACACAAGAGCAAGAGCTGATTTATTAGTTAGTGGCTGAAATAACCAATTCATGTTATGATTGTATGAATATTCTAAACAGCCTAGTACCCTACAGGGCTTCTGGTGGCGCAGCGTCTCAGTGCTTGGAGGTGTCACTACAGATTCGATTCCACGGCTGTATCACAACCGGCTGTGATTGGGCGGCACACCAATTGGCCCAGCGTCGTTCGGGTTTGCCTTCATTGTAAATAAGAATTTGTTCTTAACTGACTTAATTTTAAATATTATAATAATCTAAACATACACCCAGAGCTGGTACATTATTCTCATTGGCAGAACTATGGGAAAATATTGTCACATGCTCTGAATACAAATGTGTACAGTGAAACGCTTACTTACAAGCACTTAACTCTATTTCTTGAACTGCATTGTTGGTTAAGAAAAATATACTAAAAAACTAAAGTATGAGTCCCATAGGCCTACGCACAAAATTGGCCCAGCGTCGTTAGGGTTTGGCCAGGATGTAATTGTAAATAATAATTTGTTCTTAACTGACTTGCCTAGTTAAATAAAGGTTCAAATAAAATAATGAACATGGCTCCCTTCACAAAACAATGATAATGTTCTGTTGCATGGGCCGCCACAGCGCAATGCGATATCGTGTCACCTGACCGCGCTGCCAGGCTGTGCAGTCGCGAGAAGAGTGGCGCGCCCTTTGCCGTGTTGTGTCAGGAAGAAATGGAAGCTGGCAATGCACGAATTTGATCATTCAGAGATCCGAACAGTTGAGTCTGTGAATGGCGCCAAAAACAGGACCCTAAACCTAAATTTCAAGAAGGTAATGTGCCACGGGATGATGAACTGTAAAATTAAAAAACGTAGCTAGACCTGTTGTCTCGTGAGTGGAAAGCATCGACGCTCTTGCGCTATAGCGCTACTCGCGCAGAGCACGTTAGCCACTAACGTTAGCTAAAACAGTCTGCTGGTGGTGTGCTAGCTGTATGCTAGCTAGATATATCATCAATAGAAAATTGCCTGAATAATGAATCGAATAATTAAGTGTCATCTACCATAATAGTGTACTAATAACACGTACCTTTCGTATTCATTCAGCCAACTAACTAGACTGTTGCGCTAACTGGCTTGTGTTGAAACAATAAGCTACCTAGCTAACGTTAGCTAATTGCTAACGTGTAAACAATCCCTTGCCAGGGCCTTGGCTTGAATAGCAAATGTAGCTAGTTTGTTTAATAACGTTGGCCACATATCCACGAAATACTTTTAGCTACACCTTAGCCAACCACTGGTGTTCACGGTTTGTTAATAAAACCATCCAGCATTTGTCTATTTCTTCTGTTTTCAGGTGAAAGAGTTCTGTGTTTTCATGGGCCGTTGCTTTACGAAGCAAAGGTGAGTTTAGATTCATTCCACCAATCTGAATGGCTGTCAGCTCGTGTTTACTAAACAATACACCATTTACAGTAGCCTATACCTATAGTCATATTTATTACAATTCTTAATGATTGTTGTTGTATTTCAGGCAGTGAAAACCAATATCAAGGAGAAGCAAATTAAGTACTTCATTCATTACAGTGGATGGAACAAAAAGTGAGTCATTTTTGCATTGTTGGCTTTTCAAATAATACGACACGTGTATCTAAAGTGACTTAGTCATGGTGCGTATGTTTTTTACTAATGGGTGGTCCTGGGAATTGAATCCACTATTCTGGCGTTGCTTGCTCTAACAGAGCGTTTCCCAAACTCTTGGGGACCCCAAGGGGGATTCAAATGATCAAAGCTTGATGAGGAGTTCCTCATTTGAATCAGCTGTGTAGTGCTAGGGCAAAAACCAAAGCSTACACCCCTTGTGAAACGCTGCTCTAACATTTGAGCTACAGAGGACCAGTACTGTCTCTATTTAGACAGTACTGTTGTAGCTATGGACCCATCTTTTTTTTTTTTGAATTAACTTTTATTTTATTTTTATGAATGCTTACCTCACAGCCACAGACCTAACATTCTGGTATTGATTCAATAAAAATAAGCTGTCAGCGATCTGAATGTGGTTGATTTCTTTCTGTTTTAGCTGGGATGAATGGGTTCCTGAAAGCAGAGTTCTCAAATATGTGGACAGCAACCTGCAGAAACAAAAAGAGCTTCAAAAGGCTAATCAGTGAGTTCATCTATCATCACAGACAGACTTTGTGTTGGGGTGGGGGGGGRARKKKTTTTWGTGTATGGAATGTACCTACTGTGTCAACATTGTATTCAAGCTGCCATTGAACGAAATACAAGAATGAGATTCTATATGTCAATCAATGTCTCCCCAGAAATGCCGACGATGACTCGAAGATGGGAGAACATAAAAAGTGATTCCACTTATTTTAATAATGAACCACAATAGTCATCTTTATGTATATAGCACCTATGATACAATACTTGCAGCCCACCGTGCTTTTACTTGTAAGCACTAGTTGAACATAAAACATACTGGTTAAAAGAAGGATACATAAAATGATCATGAGGAAATGTGAGAACAAGTGTTTCTGAAGGTTACTGTAGTTCATGGCCTGGTTTCTTGGCGGTGTTCCTTTCTCCTGCAGGCATTATGATGTTGAGGGAAAGATGAGGGGAATAGCACCGAGCAAGAAGATTGCTGCTGTGCAGCAGAAAAATGTTGATCTGTAAGTTTGATCCCTTCTTTCAAGTTTGACCTACTTTCAAACTTTCACAAAAAAGAATTTAATGCAATCTTTTTTTTCTTCAGGAAAGCGAAAAAGACAAAACTAAAGAGTAAGTAAAAGTGTTAGTCCCACTAGTTTCTGCTACTAGTAAAAGTGTTAGTCCCACTAGTTTCTCTACTAGTAAAAGTGTTAGTCCCACTAGTTTCTGCTACTAGTAAAAGTGTTAGTCCCACTAGTTTCTGCTACTAGTAAAAGTGTTAGTCCCACTAGTAATAGTGTTAGTCCCACTACTTTTCTGCTACTAGTTAAAGTGTTAGTCCCACTAGTTTCTGCTACTAGTAAAAATGTTAGTCCCACTAGTTTCTGCTACTAGTAAATGTTAGTTAGTCGTATATACCAGTATCTACCACTATGTTTCTGCTACTAGTAAAAGTGTTAGTCCCACTAGTAAATGATGTTAGTCCCACTACTTTCTGCTACTAGTTAAAGTGTTAGCCCACTAGTTTCTGCTACTAGTTAAATTAACCCTTTAACATCCTTTGTGGATAGAGTATGATTGTGTGTCTGTCCCATTTGTCTTTGTGCAGCACCAGCGGCTGGAGAAGCACCAGCACAGGAGAGATGCCACAGCCACCGCGGAAGAAGAGGGCTCGTTGCGACCCAACTGTGGAGAGTGTATGTCCACCTATGAATGCTGTGTGTTGTCCCTCTCGTACAACAGGCCTGTTCTGTTCAGTTGAATCCTCTCATACTCGTAACAACGGCTCCAGTTACTTATGTCCTGCAGCAGTCAGTCAAACACAGATGGAATTGTGTTTTTAACACCATTAGCACATTTTTTCTTCTTCTGGTTTTCACATCTCTCTTATGTAAATGAGTCTGACTGTTCCATTTGGTTTCACTGTAACCAGGAGGAGACGTTCATCAACCGTGTGGAGGTCAAGGTGAAGATTCCTGAGGAGCTGCTGAAGCCGTGGCTGGTGGATGACTGGGACCTTATTACCAGACAGAAGCAGGTGGGGGTCTAGACAGCGCTCTACCAAGGTTGGGCTCAATTCCAATTGAAAATGGTCAATTCAGGAATTTGAATTTAAACTTCAAATATTGAAAAACTTTTGAAATTAATAGCTTTTACTTTTAAGTTTATTGAGAAGTCATTGAAAATAGAATATATATATATATTTTTTTTATTTGGAATTTCAATTCATGAATTGGCTACCGTCACTTCAAATTGAACCCAACCCAGCTGTCTACCGTGGTCAGAAGATGCCAACTATTTACTGGCAAGACAGTCTTTCCCTACAAGTTCATTCTTTACAGGATTTTGTTTGTGTTTTAAGCGTATTTTATGAGGTGCTTGACAAATATGTATACATTACATTTTTCTTACATTTTTTGTAGCTTTTCCACCTGCCCGCGAGAAAGAATGTGGATACTGTCTTGGAGGACTATGCAAGCTATAAGAAATCAAGAGGAACTTCAGAAAGCAAGTAAGTAAAACCACACCCTTCTCGACGCTGCAGTACGAGTGAAGTTACAATGAAGGAGGTCTCTGACTAGAAACCAGGCAAGCTAGGCCTGTATCTGCTTATCAAAGTTGGCTAGCTGTAYTTCGCTTGCTTGGTGAAGTTCAACCTAGGTATCACACATTCTTCAGCTCCAGCTGTGAGCACTCCAGCCACTGCCTGTTGTRTTATATCTCCTGGTTCCCCTCAGGGAGTATGCTGTGAACGAGGTGGTGGCAGGGATCAGGGAGTACTTCAACGTCATGCTGGGCACTCAGCTGCTCTATAAGTTTGAGAGGCCCCAGTATGCAGAGATACTAGCGGATCACCCCGATACACCCATGTCCCAGGTCTACGGGGGCCCGCACCTTCTCCGGCTCTTTGGTACGTAGCCACGGGGGGGGCAGGACTGTCTGAATGAGGAGGATCTGAAGTAGCCTCTGGACTGGAACTTTTAACAAATATTTCAGTTTGAATCTCAGGAGGCTAACGTTGTGGTGATTGAGTTKTTTTTAGGAGAGGTGAAGACCCATGGGGAAATAGTTCTCTCTTTAGTTATTAGAGCCATAAGAAAGTTTACAGTGCCTTTGTCTACTCTTCTCCTACCACCGTTCACTGCGCTGTCATTGGTGCACCGTCACAGCACCCACGAAAGCTCTCATCTTCAGCCGTACTGCTAATGAAGGAGACTTTAATAGATTTCATTATCGGCCATTATCACAGGGATGAAAGTTTACTTTCTGGAGTCAATCAACCTCCACACGGTTGATGAACGTTCGAGAATGTGTAATGTGCAATACCCAGGGAAGGCCAGAAAGTTAAGCGTCTACCGCTGACACAAATTGCATCCAGAATCCCATTAGTTAGTTAATTAACATTGAGCAGATCTTTAACTACCAACATTTGGGTTTGTGATCTGAACCGGTGTGATCTTCAGATGGACTAAGTGACAGGGACATTTGAGAAAGCTTCTCGTTCCGAGCCAGATTGAACTGAGGTTAGTAGATGAAGAACCATTTAGAAAAGTGTTTGTGTCATCAATGGCTGTGTCAAACACTTGAAGGTCAAATGACAAGCGTCAATTGGATGGTGCTCTCTGCAAATGAAAACTGCTTCTATCTCAAGGCCATCAGACTGTTAAGTAGCCATCACTAGGCGGCTTCCACTCGGTTACGTAACCCTGCACCTTAGAGGCTGCTGCACTATATACATAGACTTGAAATCACTGGCCACTTTAATAATGTTTACATACTGCTTTACTCATCTCATATTTATATACTGTATTCTATTCTACTGTATTTTAGTCTGTGCCACTCTGACATGGCTCGTAGTAATATTTATATATTTCTTAATTCCATTCTTTTACTTTTAGATTAGTGTGTATTGTTAGATATTATTGCACTTTTGGAGCTAGAAACACAAGCATTTCTCTACACCCACAATAACATCTGCTAAATGTGTGGATGTGACTAACATTTTATTTTCAAATTATAAATAAAATGAAATCACATTTTATTTAGGAGTGCATTTAACAAAGTCACAACACTCTTCACAGATTTTTAATAAAACTGTATAGCCGTTTCCATGGGAGAGTTTATCAGTTCACCGTCATCTGTCCACACCTGCATTGAGACAGTATTTATTCAAATATCAGCCAATGCTAATATAGATTCATGTCTGTGTACATATGGTTTAAATCTGGTCCCTGACAGTGCTYTTCTTTGTGTTGTGCAGTGAGAATTGGCTCCATGCTTGCCTACACTCCCCTGGATGAGAAAAGCCTGGCTCTGCTGCTCAACTACCTGCAGGATTTTCTCAAGTAAGAAGCCTCTCCTTCATCCCCACTCGTGAAATTGAATGTCTGGCTTGGCAGAGCATTCCCTAACCTGGCTGGCCTATCATATTTATATATTCTCATCAGAAGGATTTCACTGTTGAAAACGTAGCCCGCTGACCGTGACATGCTGCTATCTAATCTCGCTTCAGMGCTCGGTSTAAGCTGGGCTACACAATCTTGACACTGACAGAATTTGTGAAATTGAAGTACCAAATTTCTGATATCACTCTAACAAGAAGTTTTCAAGACCATTGGATTCCAGAGTAGAACTAATCGTACAGCTTATCTCAGTCATCCTGATGATGCAGTTCCTTTGTTCACTGTCGCTCTGTCATGAATGTTTTCCTTGCAGTGGGCCTAAATGTCTGGCCGTGTATCTGCAGGATACTGTCTGTGTACCCTAGAGACGATCTGGGAACGTGGCCATAATCATGATCCTCCTCAACTTGGAACAAACGTAGTAGATTGGGATGAGTTCAAACGGAGGCCTTTTTCACGTGTCGTTATTTCCTGTAAACAAATGTGGCCTTATCCTAATTGCTGCAGATGGTTATCTGGACCAACTCTGTTTAAATGTCCAAATGGAAYCTAGGTTATCATTAGTTAGGATGAGCTGATCTGCTCCTCATTCTTCTGCAGCCTGTAATATTTCTACACTTCGTAGAGGCCGATCACCTTTATGAATACAGARGCCAAGTTTTTGTCCATTTTCTATGGCTGATAATTGACCTCCAATCGCTTGTTCCTCCTGTCTGTCGTAGGTATCTAATGAAGAACTCCTCCCTCTTCAGTGCCAGCGACTACGAGGTGGCGCCCCCAGAGTACCATAGGAAAGCCGTCTGAGAGGAAGGTGCAGTGGAGGGGGGGGCGGTAGACCCATTCGGGAAAAACACCAAGCCTCTTCCAGACTACATGTAACCTTCTCAAACCCTTTTGAGTGGAAAGCTGGACTGGATTTTTTTTCACTTGGACTATTTCTGGAGGTTCCCTGGAGTCGGTTATGTCTTTGGAGCAGTGGTAGCTTTTAAGATGTAAAGTGTGTTTCTTTCTTTCCCACCGGGTACGTAACACGAACGAGACAGGCATGTTTTTCTCCCAATATCGGGGACTTTTCACCATGAACAGCTCTGTAATGTTTCTGTGCATTCCATCGGATCTGTTTTGTCTGTTTTCACCTCAATGACTTTGCATGTGTTGATTTATGGATATTTGTTGGCATAAATTACATATGCGATTTTGATGCTAACCACAATTTGTGCAAAGCAATCGAATTGAAATGTCTTTGGTGGGATACATTAGCTGTGTTATGGTTGGCTATCATTTTGTAATAAAGATGTTTCTACACAAGTTCTGTATGGTAAATATCCTTCATTCTCCCTGACAACCTGTACTCTACAATACAGAAATAATCCTCGTTATTTTGGCGTTCATGAGACTGAGATTGAACAATGGCCATTGACTCCCCGTTAGATGGTTGTCACTCAAGTTTTATGTCAAATGCACAATCACAGTGAAATTAGTGACTTGCAAGCCCTTCTCAACAGTGCAGTATTCAGTATCAAAATAGTATAACTGGCACCTACTACCATACCCTGTTCAAAGACACTAATCTTTTGTCTTGCCCATTCACCCTCTGAATGGCACACATACACAGTCCACGTCTCAAGACTCAGAAATCCTTCTCTAACCTGTCTTCTCCCCTTCATCTACACTGATTTGAAGTGGATTTAACAGGTGACATCAATAATGGATCATAGTTTTCACCTGGTCAGTCTGTCATGGAAAGAGCAGGTGTCCTTAATGTTTTGTACYCATGTAAACAGGGCTYAAAACTTACTGGTAACCCAACTATATCAATACTTATGGTAATATACATGTAAACAGGAGTCAGATAATATCTATTTCTAGAGTTAATGGTAACCCAACTATATCAATATTTATGGTAATATACATGTAAACAGGAGTATACTATCTATTTCTAGAGTTAATGGGAACCCAACTATATCAATATTTATGGTAATATACATGTAAACAGGAGTATACTATCTATTTCTAGAGTTAATGGTAACCCAACTATATCAATATTTATGGTAATATACATGTAAACAGGAGTATACTATCTATTTCTAGAGTTAAGTAACAACTATATCAATATTTTATGGTAAATATACATGTAAACAGGAGTTACTATCTATTTCTAGAGTTAATGGTAACCCAACTTATCAATATTTATTGGTAATTAACATGTAAACAGGAGTATACTATCTATTTTAGAGTTAATTGGTAACCCAACTATATCAATATTTATGGTAATATACATGTAAACAGGAGTATACTATCTATTTTAGAGCTTTAGTCTTAATTTTTATTATGGTGATCAATGAACAGCTAAACAATTTATCTAACAAATATTAATTTAGCAGCAGTGTAGGTGTGAGGGGTGTTGTATGAATGTGTGTGCATGAGGTGTGTGTGTGTCTGAGTGGGTAGAGACCTGTGAATGGGCATAGAGTCAGTGGGATAGTCTGTGGAGAGGGAGAGCAGTAGTTGTTAGCCATTTAACAGTCTTATGGCAGGGGATAGAAGATGTTTTAGGAGTCTTGTTGGTCTGAGCCGTGATGCATGTCTCAGGTGGCTGGAGTCTTTGGCAATTTTTCAGGGCAACCAAGAAAGACAATTTGAGAAGTAGCTGCAGTTCAATTATTCTGGAGCTTGGTGTCTGAATTTTTTTGGAGTTTGCATATTTCTTGTGTAAGAATAATTGCTAGAAAGTTTAGAAGTGAAACCTGGACACATTTAAACTGATAAGAGGATGCCCTAAATTGAGGATTATCAGTCTTAGATTAGGAGGCAGAATTCCTGGAGATATATGAAAGATTGACTAAAACAAAGCAGAGTCCTATATCATCCACTTCCTGTACAGTGGGTGTCCATATATATCAACTTCGTCGTGGTTCTCATTAAGTGCCATTATGTGCGTGGCTCCCTGATGATTGTGGGTCCTTAGGTAGTCTTAATCATGCTACTATGAATTACCGATAATGTGACTTTTACTACAAATGTCAGGTTGACTGACATTCAGACTGTGTGTGAATACATATACCCTCCACATCATAACATCTATGTACTGCGACTTGTGTCCACGCATCAAATCCTGCATCATGTTCAGAGATGGCAGTACTTTCGAATGATGTGTAGAGATGTCAGGACACTCTTCTGGATACATACTAAGATGAGGTCTTCGCAACACTGATTTGGAGATGGCGCCTAGCAATAAAATTACATGCAGTTAGTATCATTCAGAGATACAATAGATTGATCGATAACGCGTGTGGTGGACCAATGGTGTACTTTTAACAGCTTCCAGCACAAATACAAGCTGCAAATTCAGAAACCGAGCTCAGTCAGTAAATGGTGAGTGACAAACTAACAAATAGGTAGAACATCCCTAGAATAGTGTCCTAGCGAAGCCTAATCGCTACTTTGGTTCTCTTCTTTGGATAGAGTGTAGACTTACCTAGTGTGTCAATGCGGAGTGTTGTGGGGAGACTATTAGGAGAGACGGGTCCCATTGGGTAAATGGCTGGGAATGGAATTAAGCGGAACGGATAATCAAACAGTAGGAAACACATGTTTGACTCGTTCCTTTATTTCCATTCCAGCGCATTATTCAATGTGCTGTCTCTCTATATCTCCTCACTCCAAGCCTCACTGGTGTCCATAGAGATTCTGCACTAACTGTATGAAATAACTGGGTTAAGTAATAAGCACAATCTGAGAAGCATTGATGTAGATAAGGATTCATCATAATCCTAAGTGTGTTAATACGGTGCACGATGTCATTGGAGTATTATATGCCTACAATGAATTGAATATTACTCTTGTTGCTTGTCATGGATTTGACGATTTGGCATAGCGACAAGATGAGTATAGATCGCAGGCCAGATGAGAGGCAGCAAATCAGGCTGAGGAAAACATCAGACAAGGGGAAGTGGTTGATGTGAATAACCATTTAAGCACTGTTAGGTGTAGCCTACTTGTCTTAGGCAGGGTTTCTCAAACTTTGGTCCTGGGGCCCCCTCTTGGGTGCACGTTTTGGCTTTGTGCCCGTACGCACTAAGACACAGTGTTTCAAAACATGAGCTTGATGATGAGTTTGGTTATTTGTTATCAGCTCTGTGTGCTAAACAAAAAGTGACCCAGTGTTGGGCGCTCCAGGACCTGAGTTTTGAGGACAGCCTGGGTCTGAGAAAGCCTGTCTGAGAAAGCTTGGTTGAGAAACTGTCTGAAAACCCCTGGGTGCTGAGGAACCGTATCTGGGTCGTGAGAGAAAGCCTGGGTCTGAGGACCTGCGACTGGGTCTGAGAAACCTGGTTCTTGAGCAACAGCCTGGTTGAGAACCTGGTTGAGGACACCTCTGGTCTGAGACAGCCTGGTTGAGAACAGAGATGGGATGATGCCTGGTGTCCGGATACAGCCTGGTCTGAGAACCGTGGCCTGGTCTGAGAATAATCAGATATACCTGGTTCTGAAGGAACCCTGGTTGAGAAAAGCCGGTTGAGAACACCTAGTTGAAGAAAGCATGGTCTGAGAACACCCTGGTCTTGAGAACGACGCCTGGTCTGGAATTAACCCTGGTCTTGAGTAAGCCCTGGTCTGAGAGAATCGCTGTGTTCTTGAGGAAAGGGTGGCTGGTCTGAGACAGCTGGGTTAAAGGAACCTGGTTCTGAAAACAGCCTGGTTGGAAAGGAGATGTTGGGGCGTCCTGTGCTAGAGACATGTGCTGGTTAGGGCAGTCTGGTGTCGAGATGATTGTTGGATCTGGGGAGTAGAGGCTTTCCCCCGTCAGGAAGAAGGTGACAAAATCTCATGTTTGGGTTTTGGATTTCTCGCGACGCAGGGTGGAGTGAGCATACACATGAAACAGTTGGATTTCTATTATGAACTGGTCAAGCTTCGCGTCTACGCACAATTTTTGGACGATGAACATCGATCAAAGTAGGAGACTGAATTGTACACAGTATGGTAATTAAGGTTTAAGACTATGTCATTGATATTGTCTTTGTACTTTTATTTATTTACTTCGGGCAAAGTCAGTTAAGAAAATTTCTTATTTTTAAATGACGGCTAACACCGGCGCATCACCTGGAAGACGAGAAGTACTGGGAGTTTAGGTAAACACCAGGCCTTGGGCGGGGAGTACATTGTGCGGCCTGCCCTACGGATGGGAACATCTTCTCCATTCACCGCCGGTTGTTGATACTAGGTCTGGAGGTTCGAACAAGGTCTGGAGGGGTGACGTGCTGGTCTCTGAGCAATGGAAGATGGCAGTGCTATTAGTCACTGTGCCGCACTTGGGGATCCAATAATTGGTGAGAAAATATTACAAGTGGGGAGATGTAGTTCCAAATTAAAAAGTGTGCCAAAAAGGGATAATGGTGCAAGAATGACGTTGAAGTTAGGAAGAAGTATAACTAAAACAAATGTCATTGCAAGTCGGGTGATTATTATAAAAGTGTTACTGGGCGAGAATAAGCAGATTGTTATGATTATCAGCGTACTCATTATAGCTGTTGTAGATAGCTAACTAACCTGGACCTACAACTGGTGGGTTTTGGTTTTGCCGCTGACAGAGGGGCTCACCATTTCTCTTTCTGTGTATGAATCTCTGACAGAAGGGCTTAGAATTAACGATTTTAGAGGCTCTTCGGCACTAGCAGGAGGTGGTGTGGAGTGGAGTATGAGAGTAGTGGGTAGTGATGCTGGTTTGAGCAGTGTATGGTTGAGCTTCGTTCCTGAGACAGAGATGGTGGGGCGTTCAAACCATGCTTCTGCTCATGGTGTAGGTCATGAGAGATCTGGTGCTAGAGGCAGGGGCTCGTAACATATCTCTAGTGTTCCGCATGGCGATTGATAGCGATGCGCGATGGCATGATCTTTGATGAGAAGGGCTGGGGCTAACCATCTTCTTTCGCGGAACTAGGTTGGCGTATGATCGGTTGATATCGAACGTTGAGTTATGTGACTCGGTGGTCGGGTGAAGTTGTTGATTGTGAGGGTTGTGTGGGCTACACTCGTCTGTTCGGGGGTGTGGGCGCGGTTGTGGTGGCATGGATTCGTATAGTTGCTTGTTAGAAGTTGTGGCAGGATGTGTGTTGCTAGAGTGATGGGTCTCAGATGCTAGGCCATCTTTTGTGTGTCCGCGTTGGTGGTAAATGTGGGTGTGGCGTGTTTATAAGAAGTTGAGGAGCGATGATTTGATTGGTGTCAGGTGAGGGGCGCTGCAGTTATGTGGCGACCCTCGCGGATCCTGAGGATCATTGATAGAGAGATAGATTGGGGGATGGGCGGTGGGTAGTGCATCGATGTAGATGCAGTCTTCGTGTTATCTGGGAGTGGGTGCCAGCTCGACGATGCGTTGCGGGTTGGGCGAGCACTGGTCTAGATGGGTGGAATGATGGCTATGTGTAGTCTAGCTGAAGAGGAGATGTGAGTGCCATCTCTTCGCCTGCGTCTGATCTCTGGACAGAGGGGCTTCAACCATTTTCCTGGCGGTAATGATGTTTTGAACGACGCAGAGAAGGGTTGCTGTTGCTTAGGTCTACTCACTTCCTTGCTCACAGCACTCCAGCTGCCTGGATAAGTGAGGTGCAGAGGTCGTTTGGCCGCTGGAATGCCTTAATGTCCCCTCTTGTCTGCAGGATTGTATGGTGGAAGGCACAAGGACAGCTGATTCTCTGCAAGGCTCTCCTACAGTGATGTCCTTGACGTTGGAAGGCCTAATCGATTGTGGCTCGAATCGTCAGACGGAGTCGGATGACCCAAGAGGGGAGCAGCCCAGCTGTGGCTAAGGGGAAGGAAAACAGAGTTATGTCTCTGTCTGTGTTCCAGAGGAATTAGTGAAGCAGAGTCGACTGTGTACTGGTTGTGGATAAGGGCTTACATCACGGGCGGGAAGACAAGATATTCCAAAGAAGGGTTCCTTAGAAGATTTCTTCCAACCTTGGCGTATATCGCTGCGCACTCGGATAAACTCCTTCATGGGGTGAGAGCATCTAACCTGCCTTCTGGGGCTGAGAGCACTCTTCACTGCCTCTTGGCTGAGAGACTGCTCAACCTGCTCCTCTGGGGCTGAGAGCATCAACCTGCTTCTGGGCTGTAGACGCACTCTCACCTGCATCTCTGGGGCTGAGAGCATCTCACTGCCTCTCAGGGGCATAGAGAGGCACTCTCACTGCCTCTCTGGGGCTGAGAGCACTCTCAAACTGCTCTAATGGGGCTGAGAGATCCTCAAACCTGCCTACTGGGGCTGGGACTCTCAAACCTGCCTCTCTGGGGCTGAGAGCACATTCTCAACTGCCTTCTAGGGCTGAGAGGCACTCCTCCAACCTGCTCTCTGGGCTTGAGGACACTCCTATCGCTCTCGTGGGGCTGAGAGCATCTCAACCTGCCTCTGGGTGAGAGGCACTCCTCTAACTTGCTCTTGGGGTGAGAGCACTCTTCAACCTGCTCTCTGGGGTGAGACAGACTCCTAACTGCTCTCTGGCTGAAGATCCTACCTGGCCTCTCTAGCTGAGAGCACTCCTCAACTGCTCTTAGGGTGAGAGCATCCTACTGCTTCTAGGGCTGAGATGAGCTCTAACTGCTCTCTAGGGCTGAGGATCTCACTGCCTCTCTAGGCTGAGAGCACCTGGTCAATGCTTGCTCTGGTGAGAGCAGTTCCTCAAACCTGCTTCTTAGGGACTGAGTAGCATCCTCATACTGCTTCATAGGGCTGAGGAACTCCTCAATGTCTTTAGGGCTGGGAAAAGGCAATCCTCACCTGCCTCTCTACGGGCTGAGAGCACTCCTAACTGCCTCTCTAGGGCTGAGAGCATCTCAACCTGCTTCTGGGGCTGATGAGCACTCCTAATCCTGCTTTTATGTGGCTGAGAGACTTCTCACTGCCTCTTAGGGTGCGAGCATCCTCAACCTGCATCTCTTAGGGCTGGAGAGCACTCTCACTTGCCCCTCTGGGGTGAGAGCTCTCAACTGCTTCTGGGGGCTGAGAGACTCCTCAACTGCTCTATGGGGTGAGAGCACTTCAACTGTCTTCTGGGGCTGAAGAGAACTCAAGCTGCTCTTGGGGCTGAGAGATCTCAACGTGTCTCTAGGGTGAGAGCAACTCCTACTGCCTCTTAGGGTGAAGAGCATCTCACCTGCTTTAGGGCTGAGAGCTCTCAACCTGCTCTTAGGGTGAGAGCACTCCTCAACTGCTTCTGGGGCTGAGAGCACTCTCACTGCTTGCTAGGGCTGAGAGCTTTAACTGCTCTTGGGGTGGAGATCCTCACTGCCTCTCCTGGGGTGAAGAGCTCCACTCTCTCTGGGGTGAGGAGCACCTCAACCTGCTCTCTAGGGCTGAGAGAGCTGCTCAACTGCCTTCTAGGGCTGAGAGCACTCTCAATCTGCCTCTTAGGGTGAGAGAACTCTCAACCTGCCTCTTAGGGGCTTGAGCGAGACTCCTAAACTTGCCTGCTCTAGGGTGAGGCACTCCTCAAACTATTCTAGGGCTTGAGAGCACTCTCATGCTCTCTGGGCTGGAGCTCCAGGCATTCTGTTCACATCTCGTTCTGACCCACTTTGTGGTACATATCTGTGGCAAGAAGGTAAAAGATGTGGTAAAACATCCTACATCTGTTTAGTAATATAGAACATGACAAACGTCTACATTGTTTCAGTAGTATACTAGCACTGACACAACATCCTCATCTGTTCACTAGTATCTAGAACTGATCAACATCTAGCTCTGTTCACTAGTAATACTAGAAACTGACTACAAGTCTACTTGTTCCATGTAATTCAGAAACTGGGCCAAACGGTCTACATCTGTTACTAGTAATATAGAACACTGAACCTCTAATCTGTTACATGTCTACTAGACACTGAGACAACATCTACATCTGTTCACTATAATCTAGAATGACCACAAATCTCATCTGGTTTTCATGTAATATAGAACTGGACCACATCTACATCTGGTTATCTAGTATATAGTCATGCCACGACGGTCCTAATCTGTTCACTGTAATAGCTAGAACACTGACACACATCACTCTGTTCATAGTAATCTAGAACATGACCAACGGAACGTAACATTCTACATCTGTTCACTGTAATACTAGAACACTGCCACAACATTTTCTACTCTGTGTCACGTAGTATATAGAATAAACTGACAACTCCTACTCTGTCATAGTATATACACTAGAAGAACTGACCACAAACGTCTAGCACTGTTACTAGTAATAGTGAACCTGGCACAGTAGAGTAAGAGAGTCGTTATCTATGAGTTATTCATCTTGTTACTAAGTATACTAGAACATGACCACAACGTTACAATCTGTTCACTAGTAATCACTAGACTGACACACTCTACATCTGTTCACTAGTATTATGAGAACACTGACCAAAGTCCTACATCTGTTCACTAGTAAGTATAACACTGACAACATCTACATTGTTCACTAGTAAATTAGAAACTGGGACCAGCAAGTCTACTTGTTACGTAGTAATATAACACTGACAAGTAAAACATCCTACGGTGTGTTCACTAGTAATACTAGAGAACTGACACCACGTCTAATGTTCACTAGTATACTAGAAATGACACAAGTCCTACATCTGTTTTCACCTAGTATACAGAAATGACCAAAACATTCCTACATTGTTTCATAGTAATATAGAAACACTGACACAACGTCTAAATCATCTGTTGATAGTAATACTAGAACACTGGACTCACAACGTCTATATGTTCACATAGTAAGCTAGACAGTATGCCTACGTCTACTCATCTGTTACTTAGTAATATGAAAGCTGACCACAACGTCCTACATCTGGTTATAGTAATACTAGAAACTGGACCAAACATCCTAATCTGTTCCTATTAGTATAGCTAGAAACTGAAAAGTCTCATCTGTTCATAGTAATATAGAACATGACACGATGCAAAGGAAATGCTCCTAATCATACAAAAGACTGTCTTGATTTAAAAATATTACCAGTTTTTAGGCGTTCGTTAATATATGATTTCTATAGGCAGAACTGAGGTCTGGAAGAGGGATCTGTATTGCCAGAGGTGAATGTTAGTCTGCTCTGTATCTATTGGCAGGTGTTCTTGCGGGACGTGCAGTGGGATGAGGGGGGAGGAAGATTTAGATTGTGGTCAGTGTTCCACATCTGTGCCTGAGGGTGTCTGCCACAAAAATATTTGGAGTGAGGTGTTTTTGGCTTGGCCCAACAACAACA
>NC_036871.1:27467809-27483308 GCF_002910315.2 Salvelinus sp. IW2-2015 | reverse complement strand
TCGTAGGAATAGACATGGGTACTCGTACCCAGGAGGTAACCAACTCTTTGAATTTAAAAAACAAATGTGTTCAACAGTGATATTGATTGAAATACTACAATGGTGGAAAAAGTACTCAATTGTCATACTTGTGTAAATTAAAGATACCTTAATAGAAAATGACTCAAGTATAAGTGAAAAGTACCCAGTAAAATACTACTTCAGTAAAAAGTATACTTTTAGTATCAAAAGTAAATGGAATTGCTAAAATTGTACTTATAGTATCAAAAGTAAAAGTATAAACCATTTCAAATTCCTTATATTAAGCAAACCAGAAGGCACAATATACATTTTTTTATTGACAGACTAGCCAGGGGCAACTCCAACACTCAGACATAATTTACAAACGAAGCATTTGTGTTTTAGTGAGGTCCGCCCAGATCAGAGGCAGTAGGGATACCAGGGATGTTCTCTGATAAGTGTGTGAATTTTGAGTACTTTGTGGGTGTCGGTGGAAAATGTATTGGAGTAAAACTACATTATTTTTCTTTAGGAATGTGTGAATAAAAGTACAGTCAAACAATATATAGAATGTTACCAAACAAACTTAAGTAGTACTTTAAGATATTTTACTTAAGTACTTTACACGACTGACATAACTACATAGGTCACAAAAAAAATGTAATGAGCATACCAGCATAACAACTAGTTTTTTTAATCATGAAGCACTGACGAGGCGTTTGGTTAGCAACAGTAACTGGAACTTTTGAAGCATCAATCACACGCTCTCATGTTGTGACCAACTGATCTCGGATTATGATATTGGAATACCCCCTAAATAAACGGGGCTGTTTCGGCAAACCTCATTTAAGTCAGACATTTACTTATGAATACCCGCATAGCAACATGTGGCAAGCTAAATTCTATAATTGAAGAAGCAGTACATATTGGCGTCATAAAGGTTAGAATATTTAATTATGTGTAAAAAAACGATGAGAGTTTAACGTTTAAAAAGCTAGACCCAGGCTGATCAGAGGAATAAATGAGCTCATATTAATAAAAAAAAAATGACATGACGGTTACTTTACTCTTCAGACTAGGAGGCAGAATTTCTGGAGAATATTAAAAGTTTTTAGACTAAGACCCCCCCAAAAATGAAAATATGTTGATAGACACTCAATGACTAGCACAAAATATTTGCATGGCTACCCACACTTCTTTCTCTGGCCAATGTACACAGCACGTCCATGGACATTAGTTTCTTCTCTGCACCCTTCACGAACGATGAACACATTCGGGCCCGTATCTGAGCCAGAATTAGAACTCTCCTGGGTAAAGCAGCGGTTTTAAAGATCGTCCTTGGCATTTGCTATCTGACTGGTTAAGAGACCATCGTTGCTTGATGACTTTTCTTTTTTAACGCCCTTCCTGCCCTCGTCACCACAAACTACTTCAATGATAGCAGTCTCAGAGTCAAATATAAACGCACATGCAACAAATTTCAAAGTTAATATAAGGAAATCCAGTCATTAAATACATTCATTTGCCCTAATCTATGGTTTTCACATGATGGGAATACAGATATGTATCTGTTGGAATACTTTAAAAAAAAGTGGGGCGTGGATCAGAAAACCAGACAGTATCATGTAATACCATCATTTTACCTCATGCAGCGCACATACATCTCCCTTCACATAGAGTTGCTCAGGCTGTTGATTGGAATGTTGTCCGCTCCTTTTCAATGGTCGTGCGACGTTTGGATATTGGCGAGAACTGGAAACGCTGGTGTACACGTCGATCAGAGCATCCCCAACATGCTCAATGCATGACATGTCAGGTGATATGCAGGCCATGGAAGACTGGAACTTTTCAGCTCCAGGAATTGTGTACAATCTTGCACATGGGGCTATAATTATCATGCTGAAACATGAGGTGATGGAAGCTGGCATGAACTGGCACGACAGATGGGCTCCGGATCTTCGTCACGGTATCTCTGTGATTCAAATTGCCTATCGATAAAATGCAATTGTGTTTGTTTCTATAGCTTATGCCTGCCCATACCATAACCCCACCGCCACCACGGGGCATTCTGTTTACAACGTTGACATCAGAAAACCGCTCGCCCACATGATAAAAGAGTTTATAAGGTTTAAATATAAATMATTAAATAATTCTACCCGGAAACTTAATCATTAGGGATTAGAGGTTATGTAGCATGGATAAGGAGTAATTAAAAATATTAAACATACGTCCAACTAGGTTAGACTGGGAGAGAGAGAAATGTGTGTATGCTTAAGAAAACACCTAGAAACAATTAAACTATGGTTGAACCGACCTGGCTATAACTCTGGGAAGGTACGATAGGACAGGGAACACCCCTCCAGGGTTCCTCTATCTGGGGGGGACTTGAACTGTCAGCTGTGTAGTGAGAAACTGTGGTGAGAATTGTAGAGAAGAAGATAGCACTCCTAATGTTAGTGTGTATGTGTGTGCGTAGGATATATAATGTTAGTGTGTATGTGTGTGCGTAGGATATCTAATGTTAGTGTGTATGTGTGTGCGTAGGATATATACTGTTAGTGTGTATGTGTGTGCGTAGGATATATACTGTTAGTGTGTATGTGTGTGCGTAGGATATATACTGTTAGTGTGTATGTGTGTGCGTAGGTTAGAAGTATGTTATAAAGGAACATCTTTGTATATGAACGGTAGAGCTCTCGTGAATAAAACTAGGTTTGACTAATTGTGAACTGGGAATTCTGTCTGTTTCATTTAAACCAGAACTGTACACACTCTGGGTTGCAGACCGATTAGGATAATTTAAATMTATGTAAATTGATCACAAAATTCTTTATCACCACACGACGCCTGTCATCTGCCCAGCACAGTAGAAARCGGGATTCATCCGTGAAGAGCACACTTCTCCCGAGTGCCAGTYGCCATCGAAGGTGAGCATTTGTCCACTGAAGTCTGGTACGACGCCAAACTGCAGTCAGGCCAAGACCCTGGTGAGGACGACGAGCATGCAGAAATATTCCTGAGACAGTTTCTGACAGTTTGTAGAACTTCTTTGGTTGTGCAAAACCACAGTTTCATCAACTGTCCAGGTGGCTGATCTCAGACAATCCTGCAGGTGAAGAACCGTATGTGGAGGTCCTGGGCAGGCATGGTTACACATGGTCTGCGTTGTGAGGCTGGTTCGACGTACTGCCAAATTCTCTACAATGACTTTGGAGGTGGTTTAGGAGAAATTAACATTCAATTGTCAGGCAACAGCTCTGGTGGACATTTCTGCAGTCAGCATTCCAATTGCTTGCTCCCTAAAAACTTGAGACATCTGTGGCATTGTGTTGTGTGACAAATCTTCACATTTTGGAGTGGCTTTTTATTGTCCCCAGCACAAGGTGCACCTGTGTAATGATCATGCTGTTTAATCAGCTTCTCGATATGCCACACCTGTCAGGAGATGAGGATTATTGGCAAAGGAGAAATCTGACTAACAGGATGCAAACAAATTTGTGCACAACATTTAGAGAAATAAGCTTTTTCTGCATGTGAAAAATTTCTGGGATCTTTTATTTCAGCTCATGAAACATGGACCAACACTTTACATGTTGCATTTATAATTTTGTTCACATGTAGGTTGAGTAGTCAGGCTAACAAAATACCTTTGTAGAAGCAGTGGCTTATATATCCAGTCTTCGCTGTACAGTGTGCCATGGACATAATGTTGTTGTGTGCTAGCAGGAACCTATGCCCATAAATGGTCAGCTCTGCTATTGACAATCAGCGATGCCTGTTGACCTGTATAACATCTTGACAATACAAAGGCTCTTGAGGAAGATGAGTTTCTTCTCGGCTTCAATCACACAGGTGCAGGACACAGCGTTGCCAGTAATGCAGTACTACTGGGAATCCATGGCAACGCTGCTATGGAGACTTTGAGAGCTATAGTAAAGAAAAAAACATCCAGTCGACATACCAACGGAGGTTGGTGGCACCTTATGGGGAAGACGGGCTCGTGGTAATGGCTTGAGTGCAATAGATGGAATGATATCAAATACATCAAAGCCATGTGTTGATTGTCATTCCATTCGCTCAGTTCCAGCCATTATAATGAGCCGTCCTCCCTCAGCAGCCTCCACTGCAACATACTGTACATACACTCGATGACCGTCTCCCCTCACAGCCTCCACTGCAACATACTGTACATACACTCTGAGCCGTCTCCCCTCAGCAGCCTCCACTGCAACATACTGTACATACACTCTGAGCCGTCCTCCCCTCAGCAGGCTCCCACTGCAACATACTGTACATACACTCTGAGCCGTCCTCCCCTCAGCAGCCTCCACTGCAACATACTGTACAACACTCGAGCCGTCCTCCCCTCACAGCGCTCCACTGCAACATACTGTACATACACTCTGAGCCGTCCTCCCCTCAGCAGCCTCCACTGCAACATACTGTACATACACTCTGAGCCGTCCTTCCCTCAGCAGCCTCCACTGCAACATACTGTACATACACTCTGAGCCGTCCTCCCTCAGCAGCCTCCACTGCAACATACTGTACATACACTCTGAGCCGTCCTCCCTCAGCAGCCTCCACTGCAACATACTGTACATACACTCTGAGCCGTCCTCCCCTCAGCAGCCTCCACTGCAACATACTGTACATACACTCTGAGCCGTCCTGTAGAGTTTCACGTGAATGAAAGACAGTATATAGAGCCTTTGTATAAGACAGAAGTGTGCCCTTTATGTTCAGTGTATTGACGTGTCGGAGCAAGACATTCCTTGGGAGTAGTTCAAAGTAGGAGGTGGAGCTAGGACTTTAAAAATTGTATTTATTATTCCAACAAAAAAAGATGAATCTCACTCTGAAAATGATCATAAACTATGCACTTTTTCTTGTTTCCATGAAACATGTAAGTATTTTCTCTTCTTGAGCAAAATAAACAAGCAAGTGTGCTGATGCCTGCAGTTTCAAATACAGCGCAGATTTTAATTATGTTATGTCTTATGTTGTTATCAATAACCAATCAATTATTTTAAATTGGGAAAATAATTGCCCAGAAGGGGGCAATCTTCTCTTTTTAGACTTGGTTGAGTTGAGCCGTCCCACAGAAAATAACTGTCTGCTTAATGATTCCACATTGACAGCGTACATTACTAGGCAACATTCCAATATATTTTTTATAACCATTTTGATGATACTTTGTGTTAGTATTGTACCTCCTCCTGCCAACCAGTTCAGTTTTCAAATCTACAACTGTTGAGTAAATTCTCTCCTAACATACATTAACCCTGAAAATATGCATTAGTCTATTCACACTGATATTACCAAATGTTAGAAAGACTTCCTAATATCGTGTTGCACCTCTTTGGCCCTCAGAATTTGTCAGGGCATGGACTCTGCAAGTGTCGAAAGCGTTCCATGGGGATGTTGACTCCAATGCTTCCCACAGTGTGTCAAGTTGGCTAGATGGCCTTTGGATGGTGAACCATTTTTGATACACCGGAAACTGTGAAAAACCCAGCAGCGTTGCAGTTCTTGACAGACTCAAACTGGTGGACCTGGCACCTACTACCATACCCGTTCAAAGACACTTAAATATTTTGTCTTTCCCATTCACCTCTGAATGGCACACAACAACCAAGTCTCAATTGTCTCAAGGCTTAAGAATCCTTCTTTAACTGTCTCCTCCCCTTCATCTACACTGATTGAGGTGGATTTAACAAGTTACATCAATAAGGGATCATAGATTTCACCTGGCAGTCTATGTCATGGAAGAGCGAGGGTTCCTAATGTTTGTACACTCAGTGTATTATGTGTATAACCATGAGCACTCAAACCCCGGTCCAGCGACTTTCAAGTCAACACCGTAACAAAAACGAGAGGTTGGAAACCCTTGACGAGGTCGCTAGGTTTGGGTTAAGGTTGCTACATCACCCCTTCCTCCGGGAGAGAGAAAATGTCCCACGCTTCTCTGCACTAAGTCCTTCACCTGTACACACCTATTCCATGGCCTCATTGGTGCCATCCCACTTATGACACCAATGCATCAAATCCGGGGGTAGACTTAAACCCTGGTCCAGCGACTGTCAAGCCACACCTTAAACATTGCCAGCAGCATACCACCCTGCATACCACTGCTGGCTTGCTTCTGAAGCTAAGCAGGGTTGGTCCTGGTCAGTCCCTGGATGGGAGACCAGGTGCTGCTGGAAGTGGTGTTGGAGGGCCAGTAGGAGGCACTCTTCCTCTGGTCTAAACAAAGATCCCAATGCCCCAGGGCAGTGATTGGACACTGCTCTGTGTAGGGTGCCGTCTTTCGGATGGGACGTTAAACGGGTGTCCTTACTCTCTGAGGTCATTAAAGATCCATGGCACTTATCGTAAGAGTAGGGTGTTAACCCCGGTGTCCTGGCTAAATTCCCAATCTGGCCCTCAACCATCACGGTCACCTAATAATCCCCAGTTTACAATTGGCTCATCATCCCCCTCCTCTCCCCTGTAACTATTCCCCAGGTCGTTGCTGCAAATGAGAACGTGTTCTCAGTCAACTTACCTGGTAAAATAACGGTAAAATAAAATAAATAAAAATAAAAAATTTTACGCCCAGAGGTCGCAACCTCTTGACCAGGTTGCTAGGTGTTGGCTTAAGTCTGTACAATATTAAGGACAAAAAAGGAAAAGGGGATACCTCGTCAGTTGCACAACTGAATGCATTATATTATTTATAGTAAATGTATAAATGAGCTCATAGTTTCTCATGGTGTCATGCAGTTCCATGAGCCACACACTTGTTTGGTATGAATTCAGTTATGTACTCAGTCATGTATTCAATCATGCATTCAGTCATGAATTCAGTCATGTATTAAGTAATGTTTAAAAACAGAGCCCCTAGTCATCATTTTGTAATTTTCAATTTGTAACATTCCAGTATTACAAAAAAAATAAAGTAGACCTAGGAATGTTTTGGGAATTAATATGTGTGTGGATATATGAGCTCTAGTGTGGATCATAATCTAATAATCTATTTATGAATAGCTGTAGGCAAGCCAGGTTCGGGAAAAGCAAAGCTAGGCCTGCACGTCCCGCCATTTCCCTCTTTCAGCCAGGTAAACCTGACGTCACATCAGCACAAATCTTAAGTTGTCCTGTGGGTTTTCCCATCAACTCCAAAAGTACGGCTGCCCTAGCTAACCAGGAAGTCCCTCCTTCTTACGACTTATTGGTTACAACCCAACGGGTACGGGACACATTGTATTCCCATTGGTTTATTTGGTTGTCAATTTAGAAGCTCTAGTTGGTTTGAGTCAGGTGAAAGTCGTACGGTACTCAGCGGAGAAAAAGTTGTTTCGTTTAGAAATGAAACGTTTGTCAACATCTTAAATGATAAATGTTGAATAATAAGATTTACAACTTCAACATCACCAGGTAAACAGCAGCAATGAAGAGTCTCAAGTACCGACTGAAAAAGCATGAAGTACGCTCACAGTAAGTTGAATCAGAACTTTTGTGAATTACACTTTCATTTTTAGTAAAGTACAGTGTATCCTGATATATCGGATTCAAATGATATCGCTCAAATGATATCAACCAAGTTTTCTATTACAAAGTTTCCAGCTTCCCAAACAAAAGCCTACCAACCCAAGCTAATCAGGGTTGGCTACATCAAGCCCGTTTGTCACAATCATGTTGTTAATCATTGTCTTATTGACAAATTCTTAAAACAAAAGTTGCCAATTGAAGCATGCTCCTTTATCCAACTGTTCGTGGGCAGGGGAGTGGGGATTTGAGAAAGGATGTTGAACATACACCCACGACACAAGCGCCCAATAGCGCCAAAGTTTCTCCCTATGGAGGCATCGTGTCGTGTGTAAATTTGTGCAACAAAGTTAGCATTGTTTAGAATCTCTATCAGTCGGCACTTCAGAGCTCAGCAATATCGATCAATGTCCTCTCTAACCGCATGTATTGTTTTATTGCGTGATTGGCTTGTAGGCGCCTGTTATAGACAAGGCAAGTTGAGACAAATGCAAGATGCTGATGGCACGACTGTACAGAGTGCGATAACCTTTCATAGGCAATTACAATATCTGTCAGGGGACTGTCGTGCCTTACATGTTCTAGGCGACACAATTCCACACGGATGTTATGTCATATATATATATATATATACACACACACAAACATGTGCTATATACTGTATGTGTTATATGTGCCTAATGTTGACTATACCAATAATATTTTAGTTGTGTACAGGTTAGGCCAGTAGGCCCACTATTATTTTGTGGATGACCTGTATGTTACGTTAATATTTAGTTGTGTACAGTTAGGCCAGTAGGCCCACTATTTAGGCTATACTGCTAATCCTATACAGCCTGCAGGGCAGTATAGTAGTATTATGATTCTACTCAGTTCAGGAAGAGTTGTGTGGATGTTTGGCAGCGACAGCCCCTTCTCCCACAGTAGGCTAATTAACATGAGAAAGCACAAGCCAAGAGCTGTTATGTCCAAGTTTGTGGCACAGTCCTAGAAAAGGAATTCAGGAATTCCATTCAATTTAAATCACAGTGGACCTGTCTCACAAGTTTGCAGAGACGAGAAACTGGGTCATGGTGATGAGCTGCAGGCCAACGTTTAGCCTAGTAAAACCAGAATAATGAACGTAACTGAGAAAAAGCATTAATTTCCCCTGTGGGAGATGGAGCTGCACACTGATTTAAAAGGCAGCAGGTGGTCATGTCTAGAAAACAGGATTCCTGCTATTCTTATTTTGAAACCTCCAGACCTGTAACAGACACTATTGGATATAAGACCTCCAGACCTGTAACAACACTATTGGATATAAGACCTCCAGACCTGTAACAGACACTATTGGATATAAAGAACCTCCAGACCTGTAACAGACACTATTGGATATAAAGAACTCCAGACCTGTAACAGACACTATGATATAAAGAACCTCCGGACCTGTAACAGACACTATTGGATATAAAGAACCTCCGGACCTGTAACAGACACTATTGGATATAAAAACCTCCAGACCTGTAACAGACACTATTGGATATAAAGAACCTCCAGACCTGTAACAGACACTATGGAATAAAAGAACCTCCAGACCTGTAACAGACACTATTGGATATAAAGAACCTCCAGACCTGTAACAGACACTATTGGATATAAAGAACTCCAGACCTGACCTCACTTATGTTGGCCATGTTGCGTAACATTGTGTTTGCAGGGTTAAAGGACCTAGAATTGAGATGGGGGGGGGGGTAGTAGCACGTTGCAGGATGAACCAGTGCAAATGCCTGGAGTTACAAAATGTGCCCCAAGAAATTGTCTGTAAAGAGAGAAGTATTACACATTGCAGATCACCATTATCTGTCCAATTCCAAGGCCCTAGCCCTACTTCTAGACCCTGCATGTTGACCTGAGCTTCCGATTGATTCAGTTGATATCATAGTTACCCTTAATCAATCCTTTTAGACCTACACACGTTCATGGGGGCTGGAGGTCGATTTGGAACGATATAATTTGTGATGTCTACAGAAAAGATACCAAAATATAATTGGTTGCGATCTTTCATACCAAAAGAAAATTGGTTCTGAACTCTATGCTTGTAAGAATGCATTTATTTCACTGTAAGGTTGTGTTCGGCGCACGTGACAAATAAACTTTGATTTGTCTGTGTGAAGCATGAGGTGATACTGCCTGTAACCTAACAAATGGACTAGCATGTTCCTACTGAACTGACAGCATTAGTTTGTGAGCCAGCTTCTCCATGGGTGTAACAGGGAACTCTCTTCCCACACCCTCATCATATTACACTGTTATTATGAGAACTACAGTGGTTGTAACTGACTACAGAACACAAAAAGAAGCCCACCCTACAGTCCAGCAGAGTCTACACACTTAATTACCCTTGTGTTTGTAATGGCTGCTTACTCCCAAACCCAGGAGGAGGATTGTGCTGAAACAGTGACAAATGTATCAAGTGGTCCAACAGCTGTGTGAGAGTGAGTCAGCATGAGGCCTTTTGGAACGGGAACAATAGCTGAATCTAATCCAGACCACGGCCACTTGTGGAAATCTTCCACWAAGTTTTGCAATGTATTTTTCTGCACATTCCTTTGTTTTTTCTGTCTTCCGAATAAGATCCTGGGGATTAGTTTCAGGTCTTTAGGGCAAAGGTAGCCAATAGCCGTAAGCTCTTTTTTACACTCCATTTGACAGAAATTATCTTGAATTTAGAGAGATTGCTCCTGAGTGCTGAGCTATACTTTCTGTTGAGGCTGCCAGACTTATATGACCCTTATCCAACGCAACCTACAGAAGCTACTTACTGTCAACGATCTGCACTCAAATCCCCCCCCCCTCCCCTTTTCTACACTGCTGCTACTAGCTGTTTATTATCTATGCATAGTCACTTTACAAATGACCTCAACTAACCTGTACCCCCGCACATTATCTCGGTACCTCTACCCCATATTATGTCCTTTTCTTGTTACTTTTGGATTATTATTATAAAATGTTTTAATTTTATTTAGTAAATATTTTCATAACTCTGTTTCTTGAACTGCGTTGTTGGTTAAGTGCTTGTAAGTAAGCATTTCACGGTAGACCTTTTGTATTCAGAGCATGTGACAATTTTTTCCCATAGTTCTGCCAATGAGAATACTGTACCAGATCTGGGTGTATGTTTAGATTATTATAATATATTTTTTTAACCTTTTACTTAAAGGTTAAATAAAAAATAGGCAAGTCATTTAAGAACAAATTCTTATTTACAATGACAGCCTACACCGGCCAAACCCGAACGACGCTGGGCCAATTGTGTGCCGCCCTATGGGCCTCACAATCACGGCCGGTTGTGGTACAGCCTGGAATCGAACCAGGGTGTCTGTGATGACGCCTCTAGCACCTTAGACCGCTGTGCCTTAGACCGCTGTGCCACTCGGGAGCCATCCACATTCCACACCTTGCCGTTTGAGGTAGTAAGCTGAGGTAGGTCACTGTTTCTTTTCAGGCTCAGAAAGCATTTGAAATGACTTTTTTTTACTTAACATTTTAGCCTCTGGGCAAGTTTGACACTTTTTATTTTTTAGAAAGTTTTGACAGTCCATCCCTCCGAGGCCTTTTAACAACATTGTTTCTCTTGAATGAGAACAAGTTTGTTTGCTTGTTTCGATTCACTCGTATTGATTTGGGCTTTGTGAATGTTTTGGTGCCTGATTCTTTTCCACTGCGTTTGGGTCTGTCAAATCTCATCAACGCATGCAGATGTGGAGCCCTGGCATATTAGTGTGTTCACAGCTCTTCACAAATCACAGAGACGAACTGTGACAGGTCTGAGGTTATGAAAGTTTGCCAGACAGCTGTTGGTGTTCTGTTCTTTCGGTTGAGTGAGGTGATAGACAGGCCAGTGTTTGTGTTGACAAATGASTAAATGGAGGGTGCGTTCAATACCACACCTTAGACATGCTGGCYTTTAATCATTAGGAGCAGGTCTAAAACTACCTTTGGCACTGAACCCACAGGTAAGCTTCAATGTCAAATTGCACGCCAGATATTCCCCCTGCTGCGGTAAATTGTTAGGGGTATAGCGGGGTAACAGTGTAACAGAAGGAAGAACAGTATTGGCTCTGGAACAGCGCGGCGTGTTACCAACCTGACAAGCAGGCCTGGCTCTGCTCAGAGAAATAGGGGAGGAGCAGACGGCCAAGACACAGAGAGGAGAAAATACACAATAAAATCAAGATAACTCATCCAAAGGACTTTGACTTCTCAAAACACAGCAGAAAAGCTAACACAATATGATGCCCTGTCACCTTATTAACTCAGCAGCTTACTAGATAACTAGCAAGTTATCCTCTTCAGTTGCACTTCTCCACTAGGATGAGAACTCAGAAACAGGCATTCTATCAACAGACAGCGCTCTGACTGATGTGGAGCTACTTTTCTCCAGTATTTTTTTTTCCGTTTAGCCAGCCTACTTTTCTCCAGTACTTTTTTCCGTTTAGCCAGCCTACTTTTCTCCAGTACTTTTTCCGTTTAGCCGCCTACTTTTCTCCAGTACTTTTTTCCCGTTAAGCCAGACCTACTTTTCTCCAGTACTTTTCCGTTTAGCCAGCCTACTTTCTCCAGTATTTTCGTTAGCAGCCTACTTTTTCTCCGTTTTTCCGTTAGCAGCCTTTCTCCAGTACTTTTTCGCTTTAGCCAGCTACTTTTCTCCAGTACTTTTTTCGTTAGCCAGCCTACTTTTCTCAGTACGAGAGTAGTAATGCAAGATTAACTTTAAGCAAAACATTAGGAAATGTAGCTGTCTTAGAGCTGTCCCGACTTTAAAAAAAAGTATTGGTCGACCGAAAGTCGTCTGGTCGAAGTGTTTAAACGTGTATTTTTACAAATAGATAGTGTATACACACCCTATGTGTTATAATACAATCACTATTGCGCTTGTCTGATGTTTTGAGCGCTCTGTTTGATGAAATAAGACACAAATGACTCAAGGGAGCCAGAGATTTGCAGATTCTGCCGTTACTCTCCTGAGGTTGTGGGTAATAAGCTACACGAGGAGTCGGCCAGCTTTTTCATGTGGAATGCCAATTTAAACTTACCATTTACCGATCTGCGTGCCAGTTATGGTTTTCATATTTTCGTGGAACAGTTTCATTTAATTTATAATAATGTCTTCGTATCTCAAAATAATTGCATGTGGTTAATCAAAATTCTATCCAAATCTAAATTAAAATGATACTAACCTCAAAAGTGACTACTATTGCCAACTATATGAAACTAGCCTTCATAAAAACATTGCAGCATGCAGGTAGAAAATATCCTGATAACACACTCTCACATCACACATCACACACTCTCTCACTCACATCACTCATCACATCACTCACTCACTCACCAAAAGTTACCACCATACCCCCCCGAACACCGGCCATGGAACAGCTGGGGCGGCACGGCGGGGGCGAAGCACAAGGGTGGTTAGGGCCGCCAGGGGACGACCGCTCACTGAAAAGGCTAGAAAGTCACAACTTCTGGCAGCCGGGTGGCAACAAGGTGCCCGCTGCCCCAGCACACAATGTAAAGGAGAGAACATGTGGAAGGACTGGCTGAGACGGCAGGGACAACGGAGGCAGCAGAAAGACGCGGGATTGTGGCCGACGACGTAGTAACGTCCACCTGGACTGCTGCAAGGAGCTCATTCACACGGCGGTGTTAAAACGCAGCACACTCTCTGTCACGGGAACGCCAGGTCGACGCTGATCACCGGTGACTCGGGGAAGGTTTGAATAACTGAGAATCTGACAATCTCGAGTTCTGCAAGGCTAGCCTGATGAGTGGGAACCCGCTGATTAGCAACAATAAAAGGTTAGCAAACGCTGTCTTATCTGCACTGGGCGACTGGGGGATTATGGACCGTTTGATAGTCGAAGGAAGAAATCAATTAACTAGTAATTCTTCTCATGTGCTCACAGAACATATCACCATACTGCTCTCCCTGAGGTGGAGTGAGTGTGGTATCTGTGGCCTTGAACTCGTACCATGATAGTAACAGACCAAATTGATGGCAGGTGAGCTGTGTCGACGACACCAAAGTCAGAAAACCGTTACGGCAATCCGGCGAGAAGACGTGAAGCCTGTGTAAAAATCACAAAACGGTAAACAACTCGAAACAGATTCAGTAATTTCACTACACTCACTCACATCACACATTCACTACGACGCACATGTCATACTAGGGCTCACTCACTCACACACGATAGCAACCACACAGTAGCAGAACATAAGAGTCAGTTAAGGAATCAAGAAAAATGCACATCCACATCACACACTACACTCATTTCAGATAATGAGAACATGTCCTGGAAACACATATGAGGCAATAGCCAAACAACATCAACATACAGGGATAGATCCACAGGAGAAAGTTCAGCAGAGGAGAACTTGTGAAGTGCCATAAGGGAGCACTTTCTAGCGCATAAACTGAAAAAGAAACCGGAATCAAGGCCACTGAAGGCTGAAGAGATGGTGAAGTATTGATTGACTTGGACCAAAACACACAAAACAAAGTGTGGGCTAAATACGTAGTAACTACAAAATGTGGTCCTTACCACTCACACACTCGACAAATTCACACACTCACAACACTCACTCTTCCACTCTCGTCACACTTCCTCACACTCTCTCACACAGCTCTCTCACAGCACTCTCACTCACAAGCACATCTCTCAACACTCTCTCAAGCACTCTCCTCACGTCTACACTCTCTCACACTCTCTCACAGCTCCACATCACTCTGCACCTCTCTCAGCACACCCCCTACTCCTCTCACCAACTACTCAGCACTTCTCTCACCCACTACTTCTCACAATCTCACACACTCTCTCACACATCTCTCTCACACACTCTCCACACACCCACATCACACTCTCTCACACACATACTCACACACTCATCTCAACAACCGTCTCTCTCACACTCTCTCTGCACACACACACCAACAACAACCACACACACACACGACCACACACCTACACACACCACCTCACAGAGCAAACAAGTTTTCTTTTACAAAAAGCATTTTTACCTTTCTATTACTTTGATTTGAGCTGTTGAGGACGAGCGGAGGACTGTGGCGTTGTTTTTGGGAGATCATGTTGATAGTCGAGTAATGTTTTGCTGTGGACGTCATGTTGCTAGTCCCTGTTGACGGTAAAAGTGTTTTGTGGGATCACTGTTTCGATAGTCCCTGTTGAGAATGTGTAATGTTTTGTGGAAGATCATTTGTTATAGCTCCTGTTGCGGTAAATGTTTTGTGACGTCATGTTGTATCTGTTGATGGGTGTAATGTTTTGTGCGAGTCAGTGTGATAAGTCACTGTTGAGGTGAATGTTTGTGGAGTCAGTTAGTTGATAGTTCTGTTGAGGTAAGTTTTGTGGAAGTCATGTTAGGTAATGTTTTGTGGAGTCATGTTGATAGTCTGTTATAGGTAATCATTTGTGGACGTCTGTTGATAGTCTGTTGATGCGTAATGTTGCTTTGGTAGTCATGTGTGAGTAGTGAGTGTCAATGTCCGTTTTGGAGTCATGTTTTTGATAGTCTGAAGTTAAATGCTATTACCCATCTCAGTGTGATTACCATCGCAATGGGCCTATATAAATACAATGCTTCCATTTATAGACTTTCCAGATTCATATGTAGTGGTCAGCAAGAAGTTGGATCACGTCAGTGGCGAATGTTGAGGTTATTCACCGTTCACACCCTTCTCCACCGGAGCTAACAGGCCCTTTACATGTCCAGACTCAGCTCGAAGCAGATTCTAATAGATGAGAGAGATGACTCGTCTGAAAGCGTCACGTCTCCTCTCAGAATACACCCTTGCGATTAAAATGAACTCATGTGGTTCAAGTGTTTATGAACTAACATTCCCTCCCTCTTGGAGCAGATGTTCACACACAGTGATGAGTCACTGTCACAGTCCATATTCATATCAACA
>NC_036871.1:27462013-27467784 GCF_002910315.2 Salvelinus sp. IW2-2015 | reverse complement strand
TCTACACTGCTGCTACTAGCTGTTTATTATCTATGCATAGTCACTTTACAAATGACCTCAACTAACCTGTACCCCCGCACATTATCTCGGTACCTGTACCCCATATTATGTCATTTTCTTGTTACTTTTGGATTATTATAATAAAATGTTTTAATTTTATTTAGTAAATATTTTCATAACTCTATTTCTTGAACTGCGTTGTTGGTTAAGTGCTTGTAAGTAAGCATTTCACAGTACACCTTTTGTATTCAGAGCATGTGACAATTTTGTCCCATAGTTCTGCCAATGAGAATACTGTACCAGATCTGGGTGTATGTTTAGATTATTATAATATATTTTTTTAACCTTTTATTTAACTAGGCAAGTCATTTAAGAACAAATTCTTATTTACAATGACGGCCTACACCGGCCAAACCCGAACGACGCTGGGCCAATTGTGTGCCGCCCTATGGGCCTCACAATCACGGCCGGTTGTGATACAGCCTGGAATCGAACCAGGGTGTCTGTGGTGACGCCTCTAGCACTGAGATGCAGTGCCTTAGACCGTTGTGCCACTCGGGAGCCATCCATATCCACATTCCACACCTTGCCCTTTGAGTTTGAGGTAGTAAGCTGTTTCTCTTCAGGCTCAGAAAGCATTTGAAATTACTTTTTTTTTTTACTTAACATTTTAGCCTCTGGTAAAGTTTGACACTTTTTCTTTTTTAGAAAGTTTTGACAGTCCATCCCTCCGAGGCCTTTTAGCAACATTGTTTCTCTTGAATGAGAACAAGTTGTTTGCTTGTTTCGATTCACTCGTATTGATTTGGGCTTTGTGAATGTTTTGGTGGCTGATTCTTTTCCACTGGGTTTGGGTCTGTCAAATCTCATCAACGCATGCAGATGTGGAGCCCTGGCATATTAGTTTGTCCACAGCTCTTCACAAATCACAGAGATGAACTGTGACAGGTCTGAGGTTATGAAAGTTTGCCAGACAGCTGTTGGTGTTCTGTTCTTTCGGTTGAGTGAGGTGATAGACAGGCCAGTGTTTGGGTGACTCAAAGCGAATGATACCTCTCAGGAAACTGTAACCAAGACACTTAATGGATATTGAAATGTAACCTCCAGACCTGTTAACAGACATATGTTAGAAGAACCTCCCAACCTGCACACAGACACATTATCCGGAAGTAGAGAGATAATACTACGCCAGACCTGACCTCACCTTTAGTTGGGGCCAGTGTATGGTGCGTGTAACATGGCGAGTGTTGTTGGGCAGAGGTTAAAGGGGAGCCGTAAGCAATGAGATGGGCGGCGGGGAGGGGTAAGCGTAGCAGACGTTGCAGGATGAATCCCAAGTGGCAATCCTGGAGTTACAAAATCTGCAGCTGCGAGCATGAAGAGTGAGTGTGCTAAATGAGAGAAGGTATTGATCCACATTGCACGATCACCAATGTGATGCATGCCAATGTCCAGGGCCCTAGCCCTACTTCTAGATCCCTGCTATGTGTGGACCCTGAGGCTAACCTGAGTGATGTCAGTTGATATCATAAGTTTGAGCCTTAATGTCACAACTTCACTCTATAGACCTACACACGTTCATGGGAGGGCTGGAGGTCGGTTTGGAATTGATTGGATATTTGTGATGTCTTACAGAAAAAAGATACCAAAATATAATTGGTCTAGCGATCTTTCATACCAAAAAAAATTGGTTCTGAACTCTATGCTTGTAGAATGGCATTTATTTCACTGTAAGTGTGTTCGCGTCGCGACACGTGACAAATAAACTTTGATTGTCTGGTGTGAAACATGAGGTGATACTGCCTGTAACCTAAAAAATGGAACTAGCATGTTCCTAACTCGTAACTGACAGAGGCATTAGTCTTGTGAGACAGCTTCTCCATGGGTGGTAACAGGGAACCTCTCTTCATCATCATCATCATCTTCAATCTACTCATAATTACCACATGTCAACTGCTATGTAATGAACTACAGTGGTTGTAACTGACTACAGAACACAAAAAGAAGCCACCCTACAGTCCAGCAGAGTCTACACACTAATATACCAGTTGTGTTTGTAATGGCTGCTACTCATCAAAACCCAGGAGGACGATTGTGCTGAACAGTGAAAAAGTATCAAGTGTCCAACAGCTGTGTGGAGTGAGTCAGCATGAGGCCTTTTTGGAACGGGAAACAATAGCTGAATCTAATCCAGACCACGGCCACTTGTGGAAATCTTCCACTAAGTTTTGCAATGTATTTTTCTGCCACATTCCTTTGTTTTTTCTGTCTTCCGAATAAGATCCTGGGATTAGTTCAGGTCTTAGGGCAAAAGGTAGCCAATAGCCGTAAGCTCTTTTTTACACTCCCTTTGACAGAAATTATCTTGAATTTAGAGAGAGCTCCTGAGTGCTGAGCTATACTTTCTGTTGAGGCGCCAGACTTATTATGCCCCTTATCCAACGCAACCTACAGAAGCTACTTACTGTCAACGATCTGCACTCAAATACCCCCCCCCCCCCCCCCTTTTCTACACTGCTGTGCATAGCTGTTTATTATCTATGCATAGTCACTTTACAAATGACCTCAGAACCTAACCCTCGTACCCGCCACATTATCTCGGTACCTTGTACCCCATATTATGTCATTTCTTGTTACTTTTGGATTTAGATATAAATGTTTTAATTTTATTTAGTAAATATTTTTCATAAACTCTATTTCTTGAACTGCGTGTTGGTTAAGTGCTTGTAAGTAAGCATTTCACAGTACACCTTTTGTATTCAGAGCATGTGACAATTTTTTCCCATAGTTCTGCCAATGAGAATACTGACCAGATCTGGTGTGATGTTTTATAGATTATATATATATTTTTTAACCTTTTATTAACTAGGCAAGTCATTTAAGAACAAATGCTTATTTAACAAGACGGCCTACACCGGCCAAAACCGAACGACCTTGGGCCAATTGTGTGCCGCCCTATGGGCCTCACAATCACGGCCGGATTGTGTGAATACGGAGCCTGGAATCGAACCAGGGTGTCTGTGGTGACGCCTCTAGCACTGAGATTGCCTTAGCACTCGTCGTTAGCCCTGTGCACTGGGAGCCATCCATACTCACAATTCCACACCTGCCCTTTGAGTAGTAGAGTGAGAAGCTGTTTCTCTTCAGGCTCAGAAAGCATTTGAAATACTTTTTTTTACTTAACATTTTAGCCTCTGGAAGTTGACACTTTTTCTTTTTAGAAAGTTTTGACAGTCCATCCCTCCGAGGCCTTTTGACAACATTGTTTCTCTTGAATGAGAACAAGTTGCTTTTGTGCTGTTCGATTACACTCGTATTGATTTGGGCTTTGAATGTTTTGGTGCCTGATTCTTTTCCACTGGTTTGGGTCTGTCAAATCTCTCATCACGCATGCAGATGTGGAGCCCTGGCATATTAGTTGTCCACAGCCTCTTCACAAATCACAGAGAGACTGTGACAGGTCTGAGTTATGAAAGTTTGCCAGACAGCTGTTGGTGTTCTGTTCTTTCGTTGAGTGAGGTGATAGACAGGCCAGTGTTTGTGTTGACAAATGAAAAATGGAGGGTGCGTTCAATCCAACCCCTTAGACATGCTGGCTTTAATCATTAAAGGAGCAGGTCTAAAACTACCTTTGGCACTGAACCCACAGGTAAGCTCTCAATGTCAAATTGCACGCAAAATCTCCCCCTGCTGCGGTAAATTGGAGGGGTATAGCGGGGGTAACAGTGTAACAGAAGGAAGAACAGTATTGGCTCTGGAACAGCGGTGTACACACTAGGACAACAGGCCTGCTCTGCTCAGAGAAGATAGGGGAGGAGCAGACGCCAAGAACAGAGAGGAGAAAATACACAATAAAATCAAAGATAACTCATCCAAAGGACTTTGACTTCTCAAACACAGCAGAAAGCTAACACAATATGATGCCCTGTCACCTATTAATCAGCAGTTACTTAGATAACTAGCAAGTTATCTCCTTCGTTCCTTCTCCACTAGGATGAGAACTCAGAAACAGGCATTCTATCAACAGACAGCGCTCTGACTGATGTGAGCTATTTTCTCAGTATTTTTTCGTTTAGCCAGCCTATCTTTCTCAGTACTTTTTGTTTAGCCAGCCTACTTTTTCTCCAGTACTTCTTTTTTCCTCGTTTAGCCAGCCTACTTTCTCTCCAGTACTTTTTTCTGTCGTAGCCACCTACTTTTCTCCGTACTTTTTTCCTGTTTAGCCAGGCCCTACTTTTCCTCCAGTACTTTTTCCCTTTAGCCAGCCTACTTTTCTCCAGTACTTTTTTCCCGTTATAGCCAGCCTACTTTCCCCAGTACTTTTTCCCGTTAGCCAGCCTACTTTTCTCGCAGTACTTTTTTCCGTTTAGCCAGCCTACTTTCGCCAGTAAAATGCAAGATTAACTTTAAGCAAAACATTAGGAAATGTAGCTGTCTTAGGAGCTGTCACCCGACGTTTAAAAAAAATAGTCTTGGTCGAGACCCGAAAGTCCGATCTGTCGAAGTGTTTAAACGTGTAATTTTTACAAATAGATATGTGTATACACACACCCTATGTGTTATAATAACATCAACTTTGCGCTTGTCTGATGTTTTGAGCGCTCTGTTTGAATGAATAAGACACAAATGACTCAAGGGAGCCAGAGATTTGCAGATTCTGCCGTTACTTCCTCCGAGGTTGTGCGTAAAACTTCACACGAGGGATCGCCAGCTTTTTCATGTGGAATGCCAATTTGTAACATTACCATTTACCGATCTGCGTGCCAGTTATGGTTTTCATATTTTTGGAACAGTTTCATTTAATTTATAATATCTTTCGTATCTCAAAATAATTGACATGTGTTAATCAAAATTCTATCCAAATCTAAATTAAAATGATACTAACCTCAAAGTGACTACTATTGCCAACTATATGAAACTAGCCTTCATAAAAACATTGCAGCATGCAGGTAGAAATATCCTGATACCACTCTCCACACACACACTCACACTCACTCACTACCACTACACCATACTCATCACTCACCACTCACTCACTCATCACACTACTCACTCACTCACTCACTCACTCACACCACTCATTCACGCACTCATCTCACTCACTCACTCACTCATCACTCACTCACTCACTCACTCACTCACTCAACCAATACTCCACTCACTCACTCACTCACTCAACATCACTCACTCACTCACTCACATCACTACTCACATTCACTCACTCACACACTCAACTCACTCACCACTACACTCACTCACTCACTACTCACTCACTCACATCACATCACTCACAATCATCACCTCACTCACTCACTCACTCACATCACTCACTCGACATCACTCACTACTTCACTCAACCTTACCGCACTCACTCACCACTCACTGCACTCACTCACCTCACCTCTCAACATCTCTCACACTCACATCATCTCACACTCACGGTCTCTCTTCACTCATCACTCAGCTCTCCACACACTCACTACATACCCGTCACACCTCCTCACGAGCACAATCCTCACCTCCACTACTCATCACTCACACTCTACTCACTTCCACTTCATCGCCTCTCTCTCTCACTCTCTCACTCACCACTCACTCACCACTCTCATCTCTCTCTCCACTCCTCAACACACACACAATAACCTCCAACACACACACACACACATAACCTCACACACTAGTCACAACATCAACACACACACAGAACACACACACACACACACACATGCAAAAAACACACACAAACTGACACACACACCACACAGCAAAGG
>NC_036871.1:27456654-27461988 GCF_002910315.2 Salvelinus sp. IW2-2015 | reverse complement strand
ACAAATGACTAAATGGAGGGTGTTCAATACACACACCTTAGCATGCTGGCGTTTCTTTACAAAACATTTTCTTTCTATTACTTTGATTTGAGCTGTTGAGGAGAGGAGGACTAGTGGGTTGGTTTTGTGGAGTCATGTTGATAGTCTGAGGTAATGTTTTGTGGAATCATGTTGATAGTCTGAGGTAATGTTTTGGAGTCATGTTGATAGTCTGTTGAGGTAATGTTTTGTGGAGTCAAGTTGATAGTCTGAGGTAATGTTTACCGATCTCGTTTGATTTACCATCAATGCCTATTATAAATGGAATGTTCCATATTAATTCCAGATCCATATGAGTGGCAGCAGAAGTTGACATGGCGGCTATAGTGGAATGTTGAGGGTATTCACGTTCACACCTTTCCAGGAGCCACAGCATTACATGTACAGATCAGCTGAACAGATCTAATAGATGAGGATAGATGACTCGTCTGAAGGTCACCTCTTTCTCACAAATACACCCTTGCATTAAAATGAACTCATGTGGTTCAAGTGTTTATGAACTAAATTCCTATCTTGGACAGATGTTCCACAGACAGTGAATGAGTCACTGTCACATCCATATCATATCAACATTTATTTGTGATTCYTCAGAAGCCTGTCCTCTGAATGACTCTGACAAGCAGCACAATGACAACCCTAGTAGACTGTCATCTCAACAGAGAAACAGACCATAAAGAGCACAAGRTATAGAGAGAGGGTTATTTTGAAGTGTGGAAGAGAGTCTAGACATCCTTTCCCAGAACAGCCCCATTCCTGCCGTATCGATTGATGGGTTCCTGTGGAAGCATGGAGCTGGGCTGGCCTCACCCCAGTGGGAAATGGGATGTTTTGCTGAAAGCCCTGTGTGTGTATGTAGGTCCCAGAGTGCTGCTGCTGTGGTAGAAGGAAACAATGTGGATTGAAGTTTATCCTAGCATGAGTAAAAGCCCCGGGATTACAGGGGAAAGAGAGAATGTGCATAGCAGCATGAAAATCTCTCTGACCTCTGGTCTCCGCTGCAGTGTGGGAGGTTAGAACAGTGTAGTCAGTCAGTCAGACAACACTGTCGCTGGATGCCAGGAGTGCTTTGACAATACTATTGATTCATAGTAGTTTATCAATGCCTGGAATTTTAAAGTTAACATTTGCCCTTTTTGAAAGCTGCAATATGTAACTTTTTGGGTGACCTGATCAAATTCACATAGAAATGTGAGTTATAGATCTGTCATTCTCATTGAAAGCAAGTTTAAGAAGCGGTAGATCTGTTCCATGTGTGCTATTTCTATGCTTCCCGTTCTTAAGTTTAGTTTTTCGTTTTTGTCTCTTACTTTCTGTTTTGTACACCAGCTTCAAACAGCTGAAAATACAATATTTTTAATTATTGAAAATATATTTCACAGCGGTTTAGATGGTACAATGATTCTCAACACTTGCTTGTTTTGTCACATAAACTGAAGTTAAGCAAAATATTAGAATTTTAACCAGGAAATGGTGTCGCGATTTCTGCATATTGCACCTTTTTTAAATCGATTACTGTACGTTCTCCTCTCTTGAAATGTCCCTTAGCCAGCCATCAGTGGCCCTTTGAAATAACTTAGCTACTTCCTCTAAGGTGTTCTCAGGCAAAGATCGATCAAGCATTAAAGTCCAAATAGCTGAGGCTTAAGCAGAAGGAAAGTAATGTATTGTACCACGTGGATTAGTAGCATAGTACTGGACTGATGCTCGAGAAACACTTGTTCCAGTCGACTGGTAGATTGTTTGGTTGATAGGCTGTTGGTTGACCAATAGATTTTTTAGTTGAGCAGTTGCAAATCGATTTTATTTTCCTTCATGGCACACAAGACACCTGTCTGGTTTCTGCCTGTCTCAGTGGACTAATCAATTGAGGAGAGGTTCTCACAGTCCAAGACGAAGGAGTGTGGATAAGATGCACAAGGCACATCTCTCCAGAACGAGCGCTCTCCCTCCATTTTGTGCTCCTTCATTGTTTCATAATGTCGTTGTTTGAATTGTTTGCCCTTTTATTGTTCGTGTCTATCAATTCCCCGTTACATAAATTACCAGTAGTAGCCTACATATACCGTTAAATCCCACCGTTTCTAATCTACAATGTTTGTTTGGTTATGGTAATGTCTGTTAATGCATTCAATATGTTATTATTCAAGTCGTTTACCGTTCTCGTTGGAGTGGACAGCTTGTTTGCAGAGCTCTCAACCCATGCTACAATTGTGAGAATTAAGTTTCATTTACAAGTTTTGTTATTCATTGTCTTTTGTTTGGAGCGCGTCTATCAATCTTGAGTAAGGACACGCACCTGATTACGTAAAGAAGTAGGCCTAGGTTACCTGGCCTGTGCACAAACGTATGTCTATAAATGMGCCCATTTGGGGATCTGATAGTATTTTAGGGTTAACGCACCACCACTAATGATCTGTGGAGCTTCTCAAAGTAATGTTTTCGTCACTTCAAACAGCAAGCAAACAAAATCWGATTTTACATCCATTYACAATGWCAATAGTTCCTCAATGTATTTGAAAAATATTTCCATCTCTCTCCCTTTCRGTAATCCAGGGTTTCCCAAACTTGGTCCTCAGGAACACAAGGGGTGTACGTTTTGGTTTTTACCCTAGCACTACTCGGCTGATTCAACTAATCATCAAGCTTTGATCATTTGAGTCAGCTGTGTAGTGTTAGGACCAAAAACTAAATGTGCACCCCTTGTGTTCCCGAGGACCGAATGTGGGAAACACTGCTATAACCACTCAGCATTAAAGTGAAAAATGTAATGCTCTGATCCAGTGGGAGCGTCATAAAATACCTYATTACTTCTTACAGGATGGTGTGGAACAGTTTTTCTCCTTTGGTTAGGCTATCTAAAAAGGGAGCCAGAGATCGCGATTCAAAAAAAAAAATCGGACATTTGCCTAGGTTTTTTAAATTTTTTAATCTCCATCTCTGGCTCCCTCTTGAGTCATTTGTCTTTATTATTTAATCAAACAGCATGCTTTAAAGCATCAGACAGGCTCAGTACATATAGTTGGTTTATTGAAACACAGGGTGTGTCTATATATGGATAAATACACATTTTAAAGACAAATCTCGTCAGCCAAGATTTATTTTTCGGCAACAGCCCTAATTGAAGGATTTGTGCTGTATGATGCTCCATCAGGATTGACACACTTTCAAAGGTTACTATACAGTTGATGAACAGTCGCCCACCTTCTCCCTGAAAACCCTGCTATGACATGTTTATGGTCTGTGAAAAGGGAATATGATAGGCGCACTGTTGTATGGTGCCAATAGATTTTTTAGCTGAGCAGTTGCAAATCATTTTATCTTTCCTTCATGGCACACAAGACACCTGTCTTGGGTTTTCTCCTGTCTCGCAGTGGACTAATCACTTCGAGGAGAGTTCTCACAGTCCAAGACGAAGGATGTGGCATAAGGATGCACAAGCCAAATCTCTCCCAGACACGAGCGCTCTCCCTACATTTTGTGCTCCTTCATTTTCATTAAATGTCGTTGTTTGAATTGTTTAGCCCTTTTATGTCGTGTCTGATCAATCCCGTTAACATAAAATTACCACGTAGCTAGCCTACATTAACCGTTAAATCCCACCGTTTTCTAATCTACAAGTTGTTTTGGTTATGGTAATGTCTGTTAATGCATTCAATATGTTATTATTCAAGTCGTTTACCGTTCTCGTTGATGTGGACAGCTTGTTGCAGAATGCTCTCAACCAGCTACAATTGTTTGAGAATTAAAGTTTCATTTACCAAGTTGTTATTCATATGTCTTTCGTTTGAGCCGTCTATCAATCTTGAGTAAGGACACGCACCTGATTTACGTAAAAAGTAGGCCTAGGTTACCTGGCCTGTGCACAAACGTATGTCTATAAATGGGCCCATTTGGGATCTGATAGTATTTTAGGTTAACGCACCACCACTAATGATCTGTGGAGCTTCTCAAAGTAATGTTTTCGTCACTTCAACAGCAAGCAAACAAAATCAGATTTACATCCATTAACAATGTCAATAGTTCCTCAATGTATTTGAAAAATATTTCCATCTCTCTCCCTTCTGTAATCCAGGGTTTCCCAAACTTGGTCCTCAGGAACACAAGGGGTGTTACGTTTTGGTTTTTACCCTAGCACTACTCGGCTGATTCAACTAATCATCAAGCTTGATCATTGAGTCAGCTGTGTAGTGTTAGGACCAAAAACTAAATGTGCACCCCTTGTGTTCCCGAGGACGAATGTGGGAAACACTGCTATAACCACTCAGCATTAAAGTGAAAAATGTAATGCTCTGATCCAGTGGGGGCTCATAAATACCTGATTACTTCTTACAGGATGGTTCTGGGAACAGTGTCTCTTTTTTTTTCTCCTTTGTTAGGCTATCTAAAAAGGGAGCCAGAGATCGAATTCAAAAAGAAAAATCGACATTTGCCTAGTTTTCTTTTTTAAATCTCGATCTCTGGCTCCCTCTGAGTCATTTGTCTGAATTTATTTAATCAAACAGCATGCTTAAAGCATCAGCCAAGCTCAGTACATATAGTTGTTTATTGAAACACAGGGTGTGTCTATATATGGATAAATACACATTTTAAAGACAAATCTCGTCAGCCAAGATTTATTTTTCGGCAACAGCCCTAATTGAAGGATTTTGTGCTGTATGATGCTCCATCAGGATTGACACACTTTCAAAGGTTACTATACAGTGATGAACAGTCGCCCACCTTCTCCCTGAAAACCCTGCTATGACAGTGTTTAGGTCTGTGAAAAGGGAATATATCTGGAACAGGTCTAATCTTGTTGCTGTGAACATAGCACTAAGTTATTCTATGAATTCAACGGTAGTTGGCCAATGAACTAGCTTAACTAACTAGTACACTGTATGTTGTGTCGAATCCGCTATGTATGAACAAAGCCCTACAATTGAACGTTTGTGCCTGTAATGGAGGCATGTTTTATGCTAAATTAATTTTGTCAAGCAATTGGCTCACCAATCCCAACAAATCAGGAAGAAACCTAATGTTTTGACATAAACCAAAGCAGCACATTAGAGTTAACCCGCCCATAGTCTCTCAGAAGATGCTGATTGACTGGATATTTATTAGCCGGTCCACGTGCCTCTCCATTGGAGTAGCGTCCTGACTGGATCAGTGAAGAATTCCTTTATTAGTGAATAATGAATTCATTTCTAATCAGTGGCTCTAGCATTTGAATAATAACATCTTACAAGTGCATGCAGTGGCAGGCACTTAGTTGATGAAATTAGCCATGCATATTAAAGAGATGAGCAAACAGGCAAT
>NC_036871.1:27440754-27456629 GCF_002910315.2 Salvelinus sp. IW2-2015 | reverse complement strand
AATATATCTGAACAGGTCTAATTCTTGTGCTGTGAACATAGCACTAAGATTATTCTATGATTCAACGGTAGTTGGCCAAATGAACTAGCTTAGACTAACTAGTACACTGTATGTTGTGTGAATCCGTATGTATGAACAGACTCATTTCAAGCCTTGAACTACTCTCTCCACTATGTGGGAAAGGCAGCCCTCAGCACCTCTCTGATTCAGAGGGGTTGGGTTAATTGAACTACTCTCTCCACTATGTGGGAAAGGCAGCCCTCCGCACCTCTCTGATTCAGAGGGGTTGGGTTCATTGACACATTTCAGTTAAATGCATTCAGTTGCACAATTAACTATGTAGCCCCCTGGACTGAAACATGGTGTTTTGACAGCCTGTATCTTTTAAAATGATTAACCCTCTCCGGAGGGGACACATCTATTTTTTACAGCTTTTCTGATACATACACATATATTTCACATACATACACATTTTACTTACATGGTACTTTTATATTATTCTACCTTTATTTCAATAAGTAAAACAGACTGAGACCAAGGTCTCTTTTACAGCTGGGCCCTGCGTATACATGTTTACACATACAGTTTAGCTACAATGAATAAGAAACTACACAAGACAAACAAAACGACCACAGATAACACAAACATAACACAAAGAAATACAGCAGCAGATTATTACATTTACACCCAGGTTATTCCCTTAACAGCACAATAACTTGTATTACCCGAAACAGTTATAAAGCAATCACATAACAATAAAACATTACCAAACATTAAAACATTACCAAACATAAGCTCTTTAATCGCAACCCTCAGCCAATCCCAACCCTCAGCCACTCTCAGCTCATCCCACCTATCACCATAGACCAGCCTCGTTTGGTTTCCATGTGCCATATATTTTTAATTGTACTGTGATGTTTTACATACATTTGAACCTTTCTAATCAGATAGTATCTACAGATTATGAGCTAAAGATGAAAACCTTTCCTACCAGTATTATTGTATTATTTGTTGACTTCCAGATCACACTGCTATTTGTGAGGTTCATTTGAAGTGAATGTTGTGATTTTTATTTTATTTAACCATTCCTGAACCTGTGACCAGAAACAAGCTACATAGGGGCAATTGTAGAATAAATTATTTAGTGATTCTGTCTCTTCACAGCAAAATCTACAGAGCTGAGATTGTTATATGTCCCGTGTGTGTGTGTGTGTGTGTGTGTGTGTGTGTGTGTGTGTGTGTGTGTTGGTGGCAAAAATGTTGTATAATAATGTAAATTGTAAAAACTCGAAGTGTTGAATCAAGTGTAGTGTTTTGTACCAGTTCATAAACCATGTGTCATGGAATCAGTATGTCACAAATCTCTTCCTATTTACTTTACAATCTGTATGGCACAGCTGTCAATATTTCTGTCCTCAGATGAAACTGGTATATTTTTCTATTTATGCCAGTTCCTTTCAGCCAATTAGTATCTTTAATATATGGCAGCCAAACAAGTTCCCTACCTTTTCCACTTGCCTCCTCCATTTTTGTGGTAGTGCTGTAATCAGTTGATTATAAGTTTGGATTGAGCAGATACTCCCATATATATTCAATAGCTGCATATGTGACATAACTCCACCGTTTCTATTCATAATGTCTTTAATAAATATAATACCATATAATTTTTTTTAAATCCATGAAGAATGTTATTTATTAATCAGTATATTTGACTTTAACCATACTGTTTGTTGGAGGATGAAACTGACATTGTAACCAGCTTTGTATGGCTTGTTTAAGAAAGGGTAATACTTTAAACATTTATTTTTCAATTAGTRGGAAATTAGAAGTTGTAATCTATATAAAGGTCATTTTTGAACAAAGGATGAGCCTTAATAATCTACTGGAGAATCATTTTGGGTTGAATTATAACTTATGTATGAGTGAAGCTTTTAGTGAGAGGTTTTAATATTTCATAATTTTTGCCCCCCAAACTCATTCAGTATTTAAATATGCACATTTCATTTTGTCTGGCTTAGCATTCCAAATAAAATGAAATATTTTTTGCTCATATGATTAAAAAAACAAGGTGTCTGGAGTAGGCAGCGCCATTATTAAGTGATAGGACCAAAGAGTTAATCAATGTGATTTATTTTATATTTTTCCATAAGTAGACAAGTATTTACCTCCATGGATGCAGAATCTTATCTATTTTTGCAAATTTTCTGTTGAAAATTGATTGTGGGCCTTCCCGGTGGGCGCAATGGTCTAAAGGGCACTGCACGCAGCGCTTAGCTGCGCCACCAAGAGTCTCTGTGTTCGCTCCCAGGCTTCTGTGTCAGCCGGCCGCGACCGGGAGGTCCGTGGGGCGACGCACAATTGGCCTAGCGCGTCCGGGTTAGGGAGGGTTTGGCCGGTAGGGATATCCTTGTCTCATGCGCTCCAGCGACTCCGAGGGGACCAGGTATCACGGTGTTTCCTCCGACCACATTGGTGCGGCTGCTTTCCGGGTTGGATGCGCGCTGTGTTAAAAGCTGTGCGGCTTGGTGGTTGTGCTTCGGAAGGACGCATGGCTTTCGACCTTCGTCTCTCCCGAGCCCCGTACGGGAGTTGTAGCGATGAGAACAAGATAGTAATTACTAGCGATCGGATACCATGAAAATTGGGAGAAAGGGGGTAAAAAAAATTTAAATGCTTCGTTGTGAAGAAGAAAAAAAAAGAAATTGATTGTGGTAAGTTAATTAATATTTTGAAGGTATTGGAAGTACCAAGTACTTCACCATCGCCCATTTATCGAATCCCCGAGCTGCAAAGGTAAAAAATCTGTCGTCTGCCCTGAACAAGGCAGTTAACCAACTGTTCCCCGGGCGCCGAAGACATGGTGTCGATTAAGAGCCCCCGCACCTCTCTGATTCAGAGGGGTTGGGTTAAATGCGGAAACACATTTTCAGTTGAAGGCATTTCAGTTGTACAACTGACTAGGTATCCCCTTTCCCTTCGTGTTTACACTACTATGTATTTACCAATGTCTTTTAACGATCCAATACGTAATATGTACTGTGTCATATTTAAGATTTAGTTCAGAGAGCTAGAACATCTTATCAAATGATCTTCATGGACTGTGCCAGATGGTGATTGACTAAGGGTGTAGATAAAATGGGTGAGGGTAGGGGCGAATCGTGAGTTTGGGGTGAGGTGCAGGGGTAGATGGTGGTTTGGCTTGAAGCGGTAGTGAATCGGTCCTGGGTTTCAGGCTGATACAGGAGGTAGGATGGTGTGTTTGGTGGTGGTGAGGGGTATGATGGTGGGTTTGGGCTGTGAGGGGTAGGTGGTGGGTTGGGGTGGTGAGGGTAGGATGTGGGTTGGGTGTGAAGGGGTAGGATGGTGGGTTTGGGGTGGTAAGGGGTAGGATGGTGGGTTTGGGTGGTGCAGGGGTAGGATGGTGGGTTTGGGGCTGACAGGGGTAGGATGGTGGGTTTGGGGTGGTGAGGGGTAGGATGGTGAGTTGGGCTGGGAAGGGTAGGATGGTGGGTTTTGGGCTGATACAGGGGTAGATGGTGGTTTGGGCTGCGAGGGTAGGATGGTGGGTTTGGGCTGGTACAGGGTAGGATGGTGGGTTTGGGCTGGCGGAGGGTAGGATGTGGGTTTGGGCTGGCGGAGGGGAGCAGGTCTCGGTAATGCTTTGGTTTTGGAAGAGAAACCTCTAGTTTTGAAGGTTGTTTGGAACAACAAGGGAGAGTCATGAGTACGGCAATACAAGTGAGAAGATGCCGGTAACATCTGCACTTATGCTTGTGTCCCTACCTCTTCATGAACCAAAACAGTCTGTCCTCATTCAAAGAAACTCTTACCTAAAGGTATGATCAAATAGATTGCAGGTTGAGGACATGAGATTTTACAAGCGTTTGGTCAACTTCACTGTTGAGGTGATGACCGCTAAAGAAACCTGCTGCTCTCCTGAACATGTTTATTAGTGCAGTGGAATGTTGTGTCTAGTGGGCCAGCATGGACTCACTGTAACAGCAGACATCATGCTGTAGAATTTCTCTGAACATGTTTAATTGCAGTGGAATGTTGTGTCTAGTGGGCCAATGGACTCACTGTAACAGCAGAATCATGTCTGTAGATTTCTCTGACATGTTTTATTGTGCAGTGGAATGTTGGTCTAGTGGCCAGCATGGACTCACTTAAGGCAGACATCATGCTGTAATTTCTCTGAACATGTTTATATGTGCAGGAATGTGTGCTAGTGGGCCAGCTGGACTCACTGTAACAGCAGACATCATGCTGTAGAATTTCTCTGAAGTTTATATGTGCAGTGGATATTGTGTCTAGTGGGCCAGCATGGACTCACTGTAACAGCAGACATCATGCTGTAGAATTTCTCTGACATGTTATATGTGCAGTGGAATGTTGTGTCTAGTGGGCCAGCATGGACTCACTATAACAGCAGACATCAGCTGTAGAATTTCTCTGAACATGTTTATATGTGCAGTGGAATGTGTGTCTAGTGGCAGCATGGACTCACTTAACAGCAGACATCATGCTGTAGAATTTCTCTGAACATGTTTATAGTGCAGTGGAATTTGTGTCTAGTGGGCAGCATGACTCACTAAAGCAGACATCATGCTGTAAATTTCTCTGAAGAGGTTATCTGTCTTGACGACCGTCTGTCCCCAATGACCTGTCACACCTTTTTGATTGGCCCACATGGTGTAACCTCACAGCACAGCAGTGCCTGGCTCACTCCACTTCCCTCTCCTCCTTCCCTCTCCCAGATTCTCTGTCTCCACTCCCTCTGGAATCAATGAAAAGGCTGAGTGCTGCGAAGACTTCTCTGTCTGGCTGCTCAGGGCTGAAAGCACTGTCACTAAGGGTTATTATGTGCGTGTGAAAAGGAGAGACTTTAATACACTCCCACTTCTGTCTGTGTGTGAGAGAGAGAGCACGCGAGAGAGGCTGAATACACTCCCACTTCTGTCTGTGTGTGAGAAGAGAGAGCACGCGAGAGAGGCTGAATACACTCCCCTCAGAGGCTCGTCCAAAGAGAGAGGAGAGCCTCTGTTCACATCAGAGGCCACCTTGGCACGGCGCCCTGTGGCCCCTCCGTTTTGGAATAGCCCTGGCTTCTCCCCTGTTTCTCTTTCTTCATGAAACGACAAGGAAACTACTGTATTAATCCAGAAAGGTTCTCTTTCCACTGTGCCAGTGTGGAACCAGTCCTACTCAAGACTGCAGAGTGCCTCGCAGCAGATGTTCTCATGTTTTGAAATGCTTTTAGGAGGGAATCAATACTTTGTTGCCCAAAAAGAGTGAGAGATACTTTGTCCTCTGCCAGAGAAGGGCTCTTTGTCCTCTGCCAAGGAAGGGCTCTTTGTCCTCGCAGAGAAGGGCTCTTTGTCCTCTGCCAGAGGAAGGGCTCTTTGTCCTCTGCCAGAGGAAGGGCTCTTTGTCCTCTGCCAGAGGAAGGGCTCTTTGTCCTCTGCAGAGGAAGGGCTCTTTGTCCTCTGCCAGAGAAGGGCTCTTTTGTCCTCTGCCAGAAGAGGGCTCTTGTCCTCTGCCAGAGGAGGGCTCTTTGTCCTCTGCCAGAGGAGGCTCTTTGTCCTCTGCCAGAGGAAGGGCTCTTTGTCCTCTGCCAGAGGAAGGGCTCTTGTCCTCTGCAGAGGAAGGGCTCTTTGTCCTCTGCCAGAGGAAGGGCTCTTTGTCCTCTGCCAGAGGAAGGGCTCTTTGTCCTCTGCCAGAGGAAGGGCTCTTTGTCCTCTGCCAGAGGAGGGCTCTTTGTCCTCTGCCAGAGGAAGGGCTCTTTGTCCTCTCCAGAGGAAGGGCTCTTTGTCCTCTGCCAGAGGAAGGGCTCTTTGTCCTCTGCAGAGGAAGGGCTCTTTGTCCTCTGCCAGGGAAGGGCTCTTTGTCTCCTGCCAGAGGAAGGGCTCTTGTTCCTCTGCCAGAGGAAGGGCTCTTTGTCCTCTGCCAGAGGAAGGCTGCTTTGTCCTCTGCCAGAGGAAGGGCTCTTTGTCCTCTGCCGAAGGGAAGGGCTCTTTGTCCTCTGCCAGAGGAAGGGCTCTTTGTCCTCTGCCAGAGGAAGGGCTCTTGTCCTCGCCAGAGGAAGGCTCTTTGTCCTCTGCCAGAGGAAGGCTCTTGTCCTCGCCAGAGAAGGGCTCTTTGTCCTCTGCCAGAGGAGGGCTCTTTGTCCTCTGCCAGAGGAAGGGTCTTTGTCTCTGCCAGGAAGGGCTCTTTGTCCTCTGCCAGAGGAAGGGCTCTTGTCCTCTGCCAGGAGGAAGGGCTCTTTGTCCTCTGCCAGGGAAGGGCTCTTTGTCCTCCTGCCAGAGGAAGGGCTCTTTGTCCTCTGCCAGAGGAAGGGCTCTTTGTCCTCTGCCAGAGGAAGGGCTCTTTGTCCTCTGCCAGAGGAGGCTTTCTCTGCCAGAGGCTCTTTGTCCCTGCAGAGGAGGGCTCTTTGTCCTCTGCCAGAGAAGGGCTCTTTGTCCTCGCCAGAGGAAGGGCTCTTTGTCCTCTGCCAGAGGAAGGGCTCTTTGTCCTCTGCCAAGGAAGGGCTCTTTGCTCTGCCAGAGGAAGGGCCGAGAGGCTAATAGAGAAAAGTCTCAGCAGAGGAATGCCAACTACAATAAATGGGCGATGGAAGGAAAGGAACTAAAGCTAAACAAAAGCACTGAGCTTTGTGTGAACTTTGCGGTTCAAAGGCTGAATCATATTTTATTATGTACCGTTATTGGTGTTTTTAATAGTGAAGAGAATAAAGAGATTTCTTCTGAGTCAGATCACAGAGCTGATAACATGAGGAACACATTGAAGGATTATGATGGGACTGTTTATCTGAGACTTGACCCCATTTGACCACAGAATATATTTTCTTTTACAAAGCTTTCTAACTGTTTGGTTTGAACGGAAGGCCAAGTAGCCTATTCTCAACAAATGTAAATAACGCGTCAGATGTAGAATAGATTGAGGGCTGTTCAGAAATTATACCAATGTGGATATCAAACTAAAGTATCAGAACGCTTATTTGCAAAACTCTGAGTTAGTTTACAAGAGCCTCTTCAAATGGCTAMTTTGACTCTTCACATCCATCTTAAAACACTTGATGTGGCAATAGGTTGTGCGTTAGTTTCCCTTAGATCAGGGGTCACTAACCTTTTCTGAGTCAAGATCGCTTTCTAATTCAAAATGTAGGCCGATATCTAACACTCAGATTTGTATTTTAATTACTTTAAAACACGTAAGCATTTGCAACATTAACTAATTAAAAACATTCTGTGGCAATGAGGTTCATGCASTAGGCTACAGGCCCAATACATTATCACTCCATATTGAATTGTCCTGCCAATATTGTTCTTCTCAGACCATTTTGAAATTGTTTAAAAATGTTAGGTATATGATCACACTGGTAATAGATACTTTGTTGTATTATTTGTGAGTCACAGCTGAGTGAGCGTAATAATTCATTTTTTTTTACTAGACAGATGGCCTTCATCTGATGGTCAGTCTGAGGGGGAGGGAGGGAGCAGCTGTGAGGCTGCCTCAGCCATACTCCCCATCCCTCCACTCTCCCTCCCTCTGCTGAGAAAAGGGGACAACATCTTCCAGCCGATGGTGAAACTCACGTCACACTGCATTTTTTTCTGCTTCATGCACCAATTCATGTTGTTACTCTTGTGGCCAGAGAGAGTGCATTTTCTGGCTTATTATAAAGTGTTGAACAAGGTGTTGGCACAGTGCAGAATAACAACTTAAACATGAACTTACTCATAAAAACAGCAGCTCTTTCCTGTATTCGTTGAGTCTCTCMAAGTCATGGTTTTGAAATCTTACAGTATCATCTTTCCTGTAGGTTCCAGGCTTCTTTTTACAGGCTATGGCTCCAGGAAACTGTGCAGACATGGTGATCTGAGCTATCTGATTGGCCAGCAGTAGGCCTATATAAGTGCACTTGATTTGCTCTCTATGTCTGCATAGAGAGCAATAAAAAAAATAAAAAAAACCTTTATTTAACTAGAAGTCAGTTAAGAACAAATTCTTTTTTCAATGACGGCCTAGGAACAGTGGGTTAACTGCCTTGTTCAGGGCAGAACAACAGATTTTTACCTTGTCATTTCGGGGATTCGATCCAGCACCTTACTGGCCCAACGCCTAACCACTAGGCTACCTGCCTTCAGACACATGAAGTGGTTGAAAATGGGAACACTTTGCGTTCTGCTAGGACTAGGGCTGATGAATCAAGTGCACCTACCGCCAACAGTGTGAAACAATACAAAAAAATGGAATGCAAAGCTTTATCGTAGTTAAAAATATATATATATACACAAGTGTTTGGTGATTGACTAGGAATGCATTGGAGATCACGATCGACCGGTTGGTGACCACTACCATAGATTGTTTCTTAGGAAATGACCACATGATAGCAAGGGACCAGTAGGAGGCAGGCCAGATACATGATAGCAAGGGGAACCAGTAGAGGCAGGCAGATCACATGATAGCAAGGGAACCAGTAGGAGGCAGGCAGATCAACATGATAACAAGAGGGAACCAGTAGGAGCAGGCAGATCACATGATACAAGGGGAACCAGTAGGATGCAGGCAGATCACATGATAGCAAGGGGAACCAGTAGGATGCAGGCAGATCACAGATAGCAAGGGGAACCATAGGATGCAGGCAGATCACATGATAACAAGGGGAACCAGTAGGATGGCAGGCAGATACATGAAACAAGGGGAACCAGTAGGAGCAGAGATCACATGATAGCAAGGGAACCAGTAGAGGCAGGCAGATCACATGATAGCAAGGGGAACCAGTAGGATGCAGGCAGATCACATGATAACAAGGGGAACAGTAGGAGGCAGCAGATCACATGATAGCAGGGACAGGCAGATCACATGATAGCAAGGGGAACCAGTATGAGCAGGCAGATCACATGATAGCAAGGGGACCAGTAGGAGCAGCAGATCACATGATAGCAAGGGGAAACCAGTAGGAGGCAGCAGATCACATGATAACAAGGGGAACCATAGGAGGCAGGCAATACATGATAGCAAGAAACCAGTAGAGGCAGGCAGATCACATGATAGCAAGGGGACATAGAGCAGGCAGATACATGATACAAGGGGAACCATAGGAGGCAGGCAGATCACATGATAGCAAGGGAACCAGTAGAGGCAGGCAGATTTAATGATAGCAAGGGACCAGGTAGGAGGCAGGCAGATCACATGATAGCAAGGGAACCAGTAGGGAGGCAGGCAGATTACATGATAGCAAGAGGAAAACAGTAGGAGGCAGGCAGATCACATGATAGCAAGGGAACCAGTAGGGCAGGCAGATCACATGATAGAAGGGGAACCAGTAGGAGGCAGGCAGATACATGATAGCAAGGGGAACCAGTAGGATGCAGGCAGATCACATGATAGCAAGGGGAACCAGTAGGAGGCAGGCAGATCACATGATAGCAAGGGGAACAGTAGGAGGCAGGCAGATCACATGATAGCAAGGAACCAGTAGGATGCAGGCAGATCACATGATAGCAAGGGACCAGTAGGAGGCAGGCAGATCACATGATAGCAAGGGAACCAGTGAGAGCAGGTAGACCAGTTAAAAAGTCATTTCATTGTGTGTGGAGAGCTTCGTTGGTAACTGTACACCTGCTCTGATCGCAGTGGTCTTACCTCATACCCAGAAAGGTGCCAAATAATATATTTCCATACCAATTGTATGTATACAAAAACATTTTAAATTGTTTTATTTCACATTAAAATACATTTTATGGATTGGCATTTGACTATAATATGTTTCGTATGGGACATCCTGGTCCAGTGCTCAGCCTGAGTGGTGCATATAGGCGAAGGAAACAGACCTAGTCAGGTCCCAGTTGGAGGTATACCATGTTTTGCATTCTGATAACTAAGGAATGGTGATGATTTACTTAGTGATGGACACATGACAAATTAATCTGGAATATTCCATGTCCTTACGAGGTTCCAACTTGTTCATAAATCATTTATTATTTTATTACTGTCAGCCCAAACTGTTGCGTAGCTGACATGCGTTTCGCCGGTCAAATGCATCCGCTTTTAATCTGTTACTTTTTGATTGTTGTTATCTAGCCTGGTGAAAGAGTGGACAGCAGTAGCAATGGGAAGGAAAGACCCAAAGCGGGTGTGGCATGTCTCAGAAACTGTATTAAACAATTGCCTGGAGGATTTATTTTAGGGACTAATATAAAGAACCTTTGGAGAAGTTGCCTTAAGATGTGAAAACGATTTCACAATAGACAAAAATCGTATTTCTTAAACCATTCGGACAAGCCGAATATTCGGAGTATTGTTGTCATGGCGTCTGTGAAGCTATGTGTTGGACTCGGCTCAATACAGAGAAAATTAAATGCTTCCTTGGTTGATTATATATCAAGACTTCCGCCCGGCCCCCAAATACTGTTATGAACTTACAGCCATGCTCAGCCCCCAACATTACCTTGGTTTATGAACTTACAGCCAGCCTGCCCCCAACATTACCGGTTATGGGAACTTACAGCCAGGGCTTCGGCCACCCCAACATTACCTTGTTATGAACTACAGCCAGGCCTGCCCCCAAACATTACCTTGTTATGAACTTACAGCCAGGCTCGCCCCCAACATTACCTTGTTGATGGAACTTACAAGCCAGGCTCGGCCCCCAAACATTACCTGTTATGGAACTTACAGCCATTGCTCAGCCCCCAACATTACCCTTGTTATGGAACTTACAGCCAGCCTGCCCCAACATTACCTTGTTATGAACTTACAGCCAGGCTCGGCCCCAACATGAACCGTTGGTATGAACTTACAGCCAGCCCCCCAAACATTACCTGTTATGGAACTTACAGCCGGCCTCGGCCCCCAACATTTACCTTTTATGGAACTTACAAGGCCAGGCTCAGCCCCCCCAAAATTACCTTGTTAGAACTTACAGCCAGGCCGCCCCCAACCATACCTTGTTATGAACTTACCAGCCAGGCGCGGCCCCCACATTACCTTGTTTATGAACTTACAGCCAGGCTCAGCCCCCAACATTACCTTGTTATGGAACCATTACAGCCAGCTCAGCCCCAAACATGACCTTGTTATGGAACTTACAGCCAGGCTCAGCCCCCAACATTACCTTGTTATGAACTGACAGCCAGGCTCAGCCCCCACACATTACCTTGTTATGGAACTTACAGCCAGGCTCGGCCCCCAACCATTACCTTGTTATGGAATTTACAGTCAGGCTCAGCCCCCAACATTACCTGTATGGAACTTACAGCCAGTCTCAGCCCCAACATTACCTTGTTATGGGGAACTTACAGCCAGGCTCAGCCCCCAACATGACCTTGTTATGAACTTACACCAGGCTCAGCCCCCAACATTACCTTGTTATGGAACTTACAGCCAGGCCGGCCCCCAACATACCCCTTGTTATGGAACTGAAAAGCCAGCTCATCCCCAACATTAACCCTTGTTCTGGAAAACTTACACCAGGCTCACCCCCAACATTACCTTGTTATGAACTTACCAGCCAGGCTCGTCCCCAACATTACCTTGTTATGGAATTTACACCAGGCTCAGTCCCAACATTACCTTGTTATGAACTTACAGCCAGGCTCCATCCCCACATTACCCTTCGTTATGGAACTTGACAGCCCAGGCTCAGTCCCCAACATTCACCTTGTTATGAACTGACAGCCAGGCGTCCAGTCCCCAACATTACCTGTTATGGAACTTACAGCCAGGGCTTCAGCCCCCCAACATTACCTTGTTATGGAACTGTACAGCCCAGGCTCTGTCCCCCAACCATTACCTGTTATGGAAGCTTTACCAGCCAGGCTCATCCCCAACATTACCTTGTTATGGAAACTTACAGCCACGGCTCCAGTCCCAACATTAACCTTGTGATGGAAGTTACAGCAGGCTTCAGTCCCCAACATTAAAACCTCTGTTATGAACTTACAGCCAGCTCCAGATCCCCAAATTTAAACCTTGTTATGGAATTTACAGCCAGGCTCAAGCTCCCCAACATACCTTGTTAGGGAACTTACAGCCAGGCTCAGCCCCCAACATGACCTTGTTATGGAAACTTACAGCCAGGCTCAGCCCCCAAACATTACCCTTGTTATGAAACTTACAGCCAGCTCAGCCCCCAACATTAACCTTGTTATGGAACTACACCAGGCTCAGCCCCCAACATTACCCTTTTATGGAACTTACAGCCAGGCTCAGCCCCCAACATTACCTTGTTATGAACTTTACAGCCAGCTCAGCCCCCAACATTACCTTGTTATGGAACTTACAGCAGGCTCAGCCCCCACATTACCTTGTTATACCTTACAGCCAGGCTCACCCCCCAACATTACCTTGTCTATGGAACTTACAGCCCCCAGGCTCGGCCCCCAAACACTTACCTTGTTAAGGAACGTACAGCCAGGCTCGGCCCCCAACATTACTATTTTATTGAACTTACAAGCCAGCCTGCCCCCAACTTACCTGATTATGGAACTTACAGCCAGGCCTCAGTCAGCGTATGGAGGTTTTAACTTCATTATGAAATATCTTGTGTCAGCTAAAATGTTGCCCACTCTTTAGAATCGTACAAGAAAAATCCTGTGTAGAATTTAAATAAGCATTGAAGAAAATAAGCTTTTTATTTATATGAGCTGTGATGTCGAAAGCGAACATGCCTAGATAATAAATCAATGGACATTTGTTTGATCTGTTACACTTAACTTTGAGTCCACATTAGACATACAGGCTTTTCACCACATCAGGTGGCTGGACCACCCCAATGATTTTTAGGAGATTAAAGTCTGCTCCATTGCTACCATGAGGTCATCCTGGCAGTACTAGTCTGCTGTGTAGGGCCCTACATCATAGCCTCTCAGGCGAGAGTGAGAGCGAAGATGAGGGGGAGCATTTGTGTTGGGGGTTTGGCTGAGGGATTTCGCAGAGTCAGGGAAACCTTGGCTTGAGGGCTTATCCCCCCCCCCCTCCCCATACACACACACAGACTGAGCCACAGAACACCAAACCCTATTCTGCTGATTGGAGACAAACGCTAAGGACAGGCCCAGACAGGATGATCCTAGAGAGGCCCAGACAGATGATCTCTAGAGAGGGCCAGACAGATGATCTCTAGAGAGGCCCAGGACAGATGATCTAGAGGAGAGGGCCGACAGATGCCTAGGGAGAGGTCCCAGACAGATGTCTAGCAGAGAGGGCCCAGACAGATGGCTAGAGAGAGGGAGCCAAAGACAGATGCGTCTAGAGAGAGGCCCAGACAAGGTCTAGAGAGAGGGCCCGACAGATGGTCTAGAGAGAGGCCCAGACAGATGTCGAGAGAGAGGGCCCAGACAGATGGTCCTATAAGAGAGGGCGCTGTGGCAGGCGCTTGGCGCCCCAACAGGCGCTGTGGAGAGGGCCCAGACAGAGCGACCCAGACAGCGCTTGGAGAGGCCCAGACAGACGCATGTGGAGAGGCCCCCAGACAGACGACCCAACACGCGTGGAGAGGCCCATACAGGCACCGGTGGAGAAGGCCCAGGAACAGGCACGACATGGAGTCTGGTGGGGAGAAAGGGAAAATGTCACTCTACTGCCTAGTTAAGGGAGGTTTCACTCTACCTGCCTAGTTAAGGGAAAGGGGATACCTAGTCAGTTGTTACAACTGAAATGCCATCCAAACTGAAATGTTGCTTCGCATTTAACCCAACCCCTCTGAATAGAGAGGTGCGGGGAAGCTGCCATAATCCCGAGGGCACTCCACTGCCCAGTTAGGGAGAGTTTCACCCCACTGCCCAGTGAGGGAGAGTTTCACGCCACTTGCCCAGTTGAGGAGAGTTTCACTCCACTGCCCATTGAGAGAGTTTCAACTCCACGGCCCAGCTGAGGGAGAGTTTCACTCACTGGCCCAGTTGAGGGAGAGTTTCACTCCACTGCCCAGTTTGAGGAGAGTTTCAACTCCCACTGCCCAGTTGAGGGAGATTTCACTCCACTGCCAGTTGAGGGAGAGTTTCACTCCATTATGATTTAGGTCCTAGTACACAGAGTGTATTCTGGTGTTCCTGCATTTCATTATGTGCGGAATCCAATTTTGTGTGTTGAATGCCTGCAAATTTCACCCAAATGCTGCCCTCTGTTGGTCAGATGTGGGAGTATGAATTGTATTGGTGAAACCATTACAGGAGCTCATGATGCTCAAACTTAGAGGAACCTTCACAACAAAAAAAACAGTTTGATTCCAAATTCATCTTTGATGTCATTAACGCCTCCACTAAAATAAACAAACCGACTCTGAAACATAAGCATTTTCGAGGCCGGGACAATGGGTTTCAAAAAAAGAGGTGTGGAGTTTTTGAGGGCTTTTCCTCAGTGGGGCTATTGACTCTGAACCTGGTCGTATAACCGGGTAAAGAAAGGGTGGATGCTGATTACAGACAAGTCCCATACCCGCAAGCTGAACGTCTTCCCAGATTGGAATGTTGCTATGCCAAAACTGGATTTTCCTCACGTAGACTAACTGTCCACTAAGAGTAGTCCTAAGCTGGGACATTTACCTATAATTGGAATGGGTTTTATGGGGACTCTGATCAACATTTGGTCCCTTACAGCTAATGCTCTATTGAACAGCTGTACTCCAGTATTTACATAAAGCATCCAGTGTATTGCAGAAGTCATCAGAAAACTGCTGCTTCTGTTGGCACTGTAAGGATAGAGATCCACCTGTATCAACTTTTAATTGTAACATATCATGTCTTTATGCAACTTTGTCTTGAAAAGAATACCAAATGGGCTTTAAAGACACAGTATCGTGTCGCATGTTCAAAGAAATATGCTTTTATCTTCCGATTTCTTCTATTGAGCCTCATGCCTTGCCCTCTGTATATTTGCGCGTGTGTGTGTGTGTTGTGCGCTGTGACTTGTAGCTAACTGTGGTGTTAGGCCCACCATCACCACCGGGTTACTTGCAGGGAGTCACTGCTGTGGTTTCGTTTCAATTCACCACTATTAATTTTCTTGTACATTATTATTGCATCCACTCTGATTTAACTGGGCTGATCTCTCAGTGATTGTGTGTCACCGCTGGCCTCTCAGCCTCATATGGGCTGATCTCTCCAGTGAGTGTGGTGTCACACTGCTCTCAGGCCTCATATGGCTGATCTCCAGTGAGTGTGTGTCACGCTGCTCTCAGCCTTCCATAAATGGGCTAGTCCCCGCCAGTGAGTGTGTGTCACGCTGCTCCACCTCACTATGGGCTGAAAATCTCTCCAGTGAGTGTGGTGTCACGCTGCTCTCAGCCTCCATATGGACTGATCTCTCCAGCTGAAGTTGGTGTCACGCTGTCTCAGGCCTCATATGGCTGATCTTCCCATTGAGATGTGGTGTCACCCCCGCTCTCAGCCCTCATATGGGCTGATCTCTTCCAGTAGTGTGTGTCACACTGCTCTCGCCTCATATGGGGCTGATCTCTCCAGTGAGTGTGGTGTCACGCTGCTCTCAGGCCTCATTATGGCTATCTCTCCAGTGAGTGTGTTCAACACTGCTCTCAGCCACACTGCTCTCAGCCTCAATATGGTTCGCTGATCCTCCAGTGAGTGTGGGTCACGCTGCTCTCAGCCTCATATGGACTGATCTTCCAGTGAGTGTGGTGTCCACGCTGCTCTCAAGCCTCATATGGGCTGATCGCTCCAGTGGTGTGGTGTCACGCTGCTTCTCAGCCTCATATGGGGCTGATTCTCTCCAGTGAGTGTGTGGCACGCTGCTCTCAGCCCATATGGGCTGATCTCTCCAGTGAGTGTGTGTCACACTGCTCTCAGCCTCAATGGGCTGATCTCCAGTGAGTGTGGTGTCACGCTGCTCTCAGCCTCATTGGCTGATCTCTCCAA
>NC_036871.1:27384349-27440654 GCF_002910315.2 Salvelinus sp. IW2-2015 | reverse complement strand
GAGAGGAAAGTTTAATTTATATCTAGGTGGATGGAAATGTGGTAGGTAAAAGTATTTTAAAAATGAAAAAAATATTAAGATATCCCATCCAAAACTACAGTGGGGAGAACAAGTATTTGATACACTGCCGATTTTGCAGGTTTTCCTACTTACAAAGCATGTAGAGGTCTGTAATTTTTATCATAGGTACACTTCAACTGTGAGAGACGGAATCTAAAACAAAAATCCAGAAAATCACATTGTATGATTTTTAAGTAATTAATTTGCATTTTATTGCATGACATAAGTATTTGATCACCTACCAACCAGTAAGAATTCCGGCTCTCACAGACCTGTAGTTTTTCTTTAAGAAGCCCTCCTGTTCTCCACTCATTACCTGTATTAACTGCACCTGTTTTGAACTCGTTACCTGTATAAAAAACACCTGTCCAACAACTCAATCAAACAGACTCCAACCTCTCCACAATGGCCAAGACCAGAGACTGTATAAGGACATCAGGGATAAAATTGTAGACATGCAACAGGCTGGGATGGGCTACAGGACCAATAGGCAAGCAGCTTGGTGAGAAGGCAACAACTGTTGCGCAATTATTAGAAAATGGAAGAAGTTCAAGATGATGGTCAATCACCCTCGTCTGGGGCTCCATGCAAGATCTCACCTCGTGGGGCATCAATGATCATGAGGAAGGTGAGTTATCAGCCCAGAACTACACGGCAGGACCTGGTCAATGACCTGAAGAGAGCTGGGACCACAGTCTCAAAGAAAACCATTAGTAACCACACTACACCGTCATGGATTAAAATCCTGCAGCGCACGCAAGGTCCACCTGCCTCAAGCCAGCGCATGTCCAGGCCCGTCTGAAGTTTGCCAATGACCATCTGGATGATCCAGAGGAGAATGGGAGCAGGTCATGTGGTCTGATGAGACAAAAATAGAGCTTTCTGGTCTAAACTCCACTCGCCGTGTTTGGAGGAAGAAGAAGGATGAGTACAACCCAAGAACACCATCCAACCGTGAAGCATGGAGGTGGAAACATCATTCTTTGGGGATGCTTTTCTGCAAAGGGTACAGGATGACTGCACCGTATTGAGGGAGGATGGATGGGCCATGTATCGCGAGATCTGGCCAACAACCTCCTTCCCTCAGTAAGGCATTGAAGATGGGTCGTGCTGGGTCTTCCAGCATGACAACGACCCGAAACACACAGCCAGGGCAACTAAGGAGTGGCGCCGTAAGAAGCATCTCAAGGTCCTGGAGTGGCCTAGCCAGTCTCCAGACCTGAACCAATAGAAAATCTTTGGAGGGAGCTGAAAGTCCGTATAGCCCGCGACAGCCCCGAAACCTGAAGGACTGCGAGAAGATCTGTATGGAGGAGTGGGCCAAAATCCCTGCTGCAGTGGTGCAAACCTGGTCAAGAACTACAGGAAACGTATGATCTCTGTAATTGCAAACAAAGGTTTCTGTACCAAATATTAAGATCTGGCTTTTCTGATGTATCAAATACTTATGTCATGCAATAAAATGCAAATTAATTACTTAAAAATCATACAATGTGATTTTCTGGATGTTTGGTTTAGATTCCGTCTCTCATAGTTGAAGTGTACCCATGATAGAAATTACAGACCTCTACATGCTTTGTAAAGTAGGAAAACCTGCAAAATCGGCAGTGTATCAAATACTTGTTCTCCCCACTGTAATGTGGCAAAATTGATGTACATACTGTACATTTCTTGTGTTTCATAACCAATGGTATCCTTTAAGTGACACAAAATATACAACACCAAATAGAAATTCCATACAAAATATCTGCTGTTGTGTAACATGATAATATCATGTTTATGAATCACTTACTAACTTTACGATAGCAACAGCCATTCTTTCTCTGAAGGATGCCATTGCAGTACCACCCCACTTAGTTACCAAGATATTTTTTACAAACAAGATTATATCACCCTCTCCATGATATTAATATGATATGTTCTGTGATCTGTAAACAGCTGGTTATCTTGTTTTTCCACGATAAGAGAAAGTGCGGAGGATTTCCGGTTTGTGAGCACATTTGGGCTGAATCTTTCACACATCACAAATTGCAGATGGGAAGCAGTGATCTTGAACAGCCGATCACATTTCCGTGACCATCTGACACCTTCCATTTAGGAAAATAATACTTTCTATCTTAGCATACCCTCTGCTGCTGCTGTTGCAGCCAGCAAAAGGAATTATGCCTGGTAGACTTTGTTATGCTGTAACTTCCAGATGGATTCTCCATGTTTTGTTTCATTGATTAGATTAAATGCTCTAATCTTTTATCTGTTTATTCTAGGCTGTAATCATCTGAGCTGTGCGTATTATTGACTTATTTCCCTGTATTGTTGTTGATATGCCTGTCACCGCAATGCTATTTCAATTATTGACACTGTAAGAGTATCAATATACAGTATGTAGTGATGATTGTATATTTTAACAAAAATAAATAGACTATTTAACATTTTGTAGAAATGCACAAAGCATGTAGTATTCACGTTTCTTAACTATTCCTACATTCCCACACTATTTCACACTATTTTGCATGTTCTTTCTCTGCATATCCTCTTTGTAGAAGGGCAGTGGGCACCGACCCTGGTCTTTGATAGCTACAGGGTGTCAGCTTTTCTTTCAGCCTAGAACTAACAGAATTGATTCTGCAAATCAAGGTCCTGATAATTAGTTGATTATTTCAATCAGGTGAGCCTTGCTGGATTAAAACCCTGTAAACCCTGTGGTTCTCAATGACCAGGGCTGGAAACCACTACTGTGGTTAGACCTAACCTTAACCCTAGTCATAGATCGAATACTAAACAGAAAAAAACAAATTGATAGTCYATGCCTAGCGCATTCATAAGCAGTTCATACTGTCAGCAAGTCAACTCAGGTCAAAATAAGCACACCTGGTTTTTGTTTGATAACAGAGTGGATGTAATGTTCAATCATATTTTTCAGAACATTCAATTGCGTTCCATAAAATATTTACATTCTAAGAAAATACCTATTTACTTCCTCTTCAAGGAATACGGAATGGTGCATGTAATGTGAATGTGACAGATACATATGAGTTGGGTTAACTGGTATGGAGAGAGTTGTAAATCACTGTACAGTGATTCTCTGTCTCAAGGGGTTTAATTAGTCCAGAAACTCTTCTCTTATCTGATGATTGACCCCCCCCACACACACTTCCTCCCTCCCCCTATCCTCACTGTAACAACCTACCACCATATAAATGCCCTGAAATTTGAAGACCAGTGGCCTCAGGAGACTGAGTTGCTACAAAGAGCTGAAAGAGTTGGAAATGGTCATTTCATAGCACTAGGGTGGCTCTCTGGAGACTTGGGTAATGTCGTCCTAATTGACTGTGGTATTATCTTATGGCAAACATTACAGTCCCAGACAAACTCCAAAATAGGTTATAGCTAGGTACTAGAATATGATTATACTGTATGTTGAGCCGTTTAAGGTTGGAGTACTGTATAATCAATATTATTATGTTTTAACTTGATAAACACAAATTCATTGAGTAATATCTAGTGATGGACATTGCTTGAAACATGTATAGAGTACCACAATATGAGTCATAATACCCATAAATCATAGCGGTCAATTGTTTTTCCATTTATTTTTACCATTGGGGATTTTAGAAACATTTAAAATAATGTCTGTATTTCGTGTAGGCTTACCCTGCCGAGACGTTTTGATAACCGTGTAAATCTCTCTAAGACAAGGTGACTTTTATGAATATATTCACCTGTATTTACCCCCACCAAAATGAAATGCTAATTAGCTGCTAATTAATGCTATCATAAAGAACTACAAATGCCCTGATGATCTGGACGAGACTGCCGAATCGAGGCAAAGGTGAGATTCTCTGGATTAACTTTCTAATGTTAGCTACATTTGGTCATGAATAAATTGCCTATATTTATTTAAATAAACAATTCTGTGAACTGTCTTGTGCAAGTTTTAAATTGACACAATAACTGTAAGCAAAGTGATGATGTGCAAGAGCTTGCAGGGATCTGTAGTCTTGCATGATGTCTACTTTGATGCTAATTATCTTTTTCGAATCTGAGAGTAAATAGTGCCAAATATATTGATAGAAGTCAACTTGACCGAGAGAGATATATATGGCTATCAAAACGTCATGCCAGGGCAAGCCTTTCCCTATGGGAAAAATTGAATGGTGGAAAAACGATTGGAACCATTTCCCTGTTTGACCGCTAGGTTTTATGGGAATTATGAAACCTCCACTGTGGGGCTYTATAGCCAAACCACTAGATGAGTACACAAGATGCTCAGATGGTCTGGTTACATTTTACAAGACTCCGGTAGTAACTGTATGATCTATAAACCASACTGGGTTGAGAGGTGGTACTGTCCTGTTGTCAAACATTCAACCATCAAAAGGCATCAAGAAAGATTCTATCTTTTATTAATGTTAAAACCCACTGTTTGTGTGGCCTACTATTATCGGATGGTGTTGCTCTATTTCATAGTACATGAACAAGCTCATTTATCCTTATCCGTCATTGTATAACTTGTGAGGAGGTATCTGTCAGTTCTGGTCCCGGGGGACCCTTGGATATGCACGTTTTTGCTCCAATTGCGCTCTTTATTTAATTGACAGTTCAGTCCAACCTAATAAGTGCTATAACAGATTTAAAATTGATTTGCTTGAATGTTTTGTTTTCACGGTTTGCTTTGTGGGAAAGACATGTTTCATCGACTTGCTTTGTTATTTAGCCCCTCAATATGACAATTGTGATGATACATCAACCTAAATGCAGCATATAGTCAATTAAGAATGACAATGTAATTGTATGTGATGAAATAGTATAGGTAATTGTATGTGATAAGATATAGTACCCCGTGTATTGAGTGACACTAAAACCACATAGTTGTAGCACCAAACAGTTGGATCAAACAGTTCTGAACTTMATTTAATCAATTTTAGAATAAGGCTGTAACGTAACAAAATGTGGAAAAAGAGTAGGTGTCTGAATGCACTGTATATATATATATGTAACATGTTGATAACATTGGTAGACATGGTCTGACTCATGGAACCATCATGAGTTACAAGACAACAAATATCAGATATGTGGTGTGTCTTTATTAGAGTTGACAGTGCATCTGTACACCTACTATAAGGTGAAATTATTTAGAAATGCTGTCAAAATGGGTTGTGAGGCCTATCCTGTATGGGCTCATTTGTAGGGACAGGCCACCAGAGGTCTCTTCACAGTCCCCAAGTCCAGAACAGACTACTGGAGGCTCACAGTACTACATATATCCATGACTACATGGAACTCTATTCCACATCAAGTAACTCATGCAAGCAGTAAAATCTGATTTAAAAAACAGATACAAATACAACTTATGGAACAGGACTGTGAAGAGACACAAACAGGCACAGACACACGCATACACACACACGATAACATACGCACTATACACACACGTACACATCGATTTTGTGTTGCAGATATGAGGTAGTAGAGTAGTGGCCTGAGGGCACACACTTAATGTGTTGTGAAATCTGTTGTGAAATGTAATGCAATGTTTTTAATTGTATATAACTGCCTTAATTTTGCTGGACCCCAGGAAGAGTAGCTACTGCCTTGGGGATCCATAATAAATACAAATACACTCATTCCTTTCTATTGTGTAGGCCTACAGTAGACCTATGTCCATGTCACAATAACTATTCTATCAAGCTACAAATATCTGATAACTTCTGCTTTTAGATACTAAAATAGCTATATAATGGATGTTTATATGCATAGCAATTTAACTTGCTACAATGTGGCTGGTTATTGGAATGAGGATGAATTTATGCTCCCAGAACATAATTTTGTCAAACATATACAAATATGTTTTATAATTWAAATTATAAAACTATTATTGGTAATATCATACTCTACGTCCAAATGTGAGGCATATAATCCACTAAAGTTGGACTAGCAGGAGCAGAATGAGATGAGAGGTTATTTTGGCGATGGAGATTAAGGCAGGGGCTTTTTGTCATTTGTGCGAGACAAGCCATTCATTCATCCATCCAGTTCACAGCCAAAAAAAGGCTGGTCCCAGAAATTAGCAGTTTCAGCTCAGCAGCAAAGTCGTTACGGTCATGAGTGAAGCAAGAGAGAGAAATTGCTAATTAGCAATGCGCACTTAAAACTACGCGGTTCTCTCTATAACAGCGAGGGAAGACTCGGTTTTTCTCACCCCTTTCTCTTTTCTTTCTTCCATAGATGTTAGAATCGCAGTCATTTTACTGCTCACAGTTTTACAATAGCTTGCAGCCATCAATTTTGCGAGTCTCTCCAGCATCCATACCCCTGCATGGTCTCTCTCCACCGGCCATGCACGACCGTTTCTTCTCCCCAACCGTGGATTTCCTATTACTCTCGTTACGACTCACTGAGCCCAGCCCAAGGATAATGATGTGTGTTTCTTGTTGTGTAGCATAAATTTGTCACACGTTAATTTCTTCTTCTTCTTCTCTTGCAGAGAAGAGCACAGCTCCCTCTCACACACTCACACACTTCTTGTTTAATTCAGAAGAACCAAATGAATCAACGCCAACAAATAACCTGACAATAGTGACTTTATGAGTGAGAATCAAATAATTAATCTGTGTGCACACCGACCATAGACTTTAAAAAAGGAAAAGAACTCACTAAAAAAAGCGAGAACAAAGAAAAATCAATGAGATTATTGGGAACCTGAAGCTTTTTACAAGCTTCGTAATCAGGTAAGGTTTGGCTTGATCTGAAGCAAGACTGCTCACATCATTTAAGTTGTGACAGGCCGCTTTAGAGAATGTGGCGAATACGAAACAAGGTAGTACAGGACGCTTATATCAAGTTTACAAACATTTTTTCATGTAGTAAATGCAATTTTTAGCGTGCTTTTAACTAATCATTACACACATCGTATGTCATTTTTCATTTATATTTACTGGTATTTGCGTGCATACTGAATTAATTTTAATTTCCTAAACTCCGCTACTCACTAAACTTATAATATAGTGTCGTATTACTCCAGGTAAAAGGGGAAAAAGCTTCCGCACCGAGCACAGTGATGTCGCTGTGTGAGGGACAAACTAATTGCTTTTGTACACTCCGTGCGTGCGATTTGTGGATGTGTAAATTGATCATTGTGAGAGTGCAGCAAGATAAGAGAGAAACGATGAAGTGTTACTGAATGGCTGCATTTTATCTTTGCAAAGGGGTTGCCTTTTCCCTTATCAACAACTCTTAAATTGCGTTACAAAAAGAGAAGCGCTGCAGCATACTCCTCTCATCAGTTTGTTTTGGCAATGCGCGTCAAACCGCAGCGTCAATTGAAATGATCTTGTCTTGAAGAATGCAAATAGCAATTGAACGGCACAATTCTATTAGGACAATACGTTTTTATTTTCTCTTGTCTTCCGACATGAGCCAAGTTGAAATGATTAGCCTACCGGACCGAACTATACTTGTTCATTGCAGAATAGTATCGGCGGGAGCAGCATTGATGGCTTTACCGGTTCGAACGGCGCGTCATTTCAATTATATACTAACCATTATCGTATCGGTGTAACGTGAAGGTTATAGAGACAATTCTCCTTCCTGACCTGTGATGATGATATCATGTATTTTATTTCATAGATAAATGGCTAGATGTAGGCTAAATGCTTGCATGTGTATATGTTGCCTAGGTGAAGTCATGTCCAGATCGGTGGTGATAGAACATCCACCTTTGACCCTACACACAGTGACACCCTGCTGCACGGGCTCAACCTGCTATGGAGGAAACAGCTTTTCTGTGATGTGACTCTTCACTGCCCAAGGACAGCAGTTCCACTGCCACAAAGCAGTGCTGGCGTCCTGCTCTCAGTATTTCAGTGTCTCTTTTTCTACAGTCATATGCTTCAACAACGAGGGGGACCAACAACAGCAAGGAACCAGGGGGGACAGTGACCCCATCTTCCTCCCCCGATGACAAGCTGATGGCAAGCACCCGGTCCATCAACAACCTGGTCCTCCAAGGCTGCTCCTCCATCGGACTACGGCTAGTGCTGGAGTACCTGTACACTGCCAACGTCACTCTCTCTCGGACACTGTGGAAGAGGTGCTCTCGGTCAGCAAGATCCTTAATGTCCCCCAGATCACCAAGCTCAGCGTTCAGTTCCTCAATGACCAGATCTCTGTACAGAACTACAAGCAGATCTGCAAGATCGCAGCACTGCACGGCTTGGACGAGACCAAGAAGCTGGCCAACAAGTACCTGGTGGAGGATGTGCTGCTGCTGAACTTTGAGGAGATGTGCGCCATGCTGGACGCTCTGCCGCCCCCGGTGGAGTGCGAGCTGGCTCTCTTCCAGATGTCTGTGCTGTGGCTGGAGCATGACGGGGAGACTCGCATGCACTACGCCCCGGACTTGATGTGAAGAGCTGCGCTTCGCCCTCATTCCGGCCCCGGAGCTGGTGTGAGAGGGTGCAGTCGGTTGACTTCATGAGGAGTGACCCAGTGTGCCAGAAGCTGCTGATGGATGCCATGAACTACCACCTGATGCCCTTCAGACAGCACTGCAGGCAGACCACAGCCAGCAAGTGAGGATGTACACACACATGCATGCACACGCACGCACGCACGCACACACACACACACACACACACACCACACACACACACACACACACACACACACACACACACACACACACAACACACACACACACACACACACACACACACACACACACACACACACACACACACACACACACACACACACACACACACTAGGTTAGTAAAGATACTACCTTGTACACTTGGATAAGTTTAGGGTTAGTGAGGATGCTTTAGAATGGTCTAATCTACCTTATTTTCCATACCATCTCAAACTATAAATGTGTTAACTCCCTGTTAAAAAATGTAAGTGCTGAAAAGATGGAGAAACATAACTTCCGTCAATAGGAAGATAGTTGAACAGTACATTCAGGCATTTCTTCCAAAATACGAGTTATCTCATTATTCCCAAAAATATATAGGTCACTTATAATTAAACATAGACACACTTGTAAAACATATTACATAAGAGCACATGAAAACTGCTATTGACATAACCTGGGTAGATATAACCTATAAATACATAACCTATACATTTTTGAATAGCTTGACAAGAGCAAGGAAACAATTCATGGATTATAGAGTTGTAGGTCTGGGTGATCCATACCGAGAATGGCTACTTTGTTTGCCTTACCTACAGTACAACCATGGCTTGTCATGGTGTGTTCGTCATGATCAGCATTTTCCGAGACAGTTAATGGACAGGAGGAAGATGATTGATTGGTGGTGCTTGAAGCTGCTGTTGTTTAAAACCTCTTGAAACATCGGAGTTTGTATTATAACTCTGAAATATTATGGAGCAATTTTCACTTTTACATTTGTTGAACATTATCTTCTTAATTCAGAAACAGTAGGCTTTATGATTGGAAAACTAATCTCACAGTATTGGAGAAAATAGAAATAAACAATTATCTTGCACTTGTGGTGTATAATGTATTTACCAGAGTAATTTATGGCATGGTTAATTTCCTTATTTATTTCTTACAATATCTTTATGGAGCACACTACTGTTTCCCTATCTAATGGAAATCAAAGAAAAAGTTATGAGCAATGGAGAGGACCTCCATGTCCTGGAGCATGTTGCCATGCCTAGTAGTCTCCTTAGTGAGATGTCCATACATGGGCCCAGATGCAGCATGGATCTAGGATCTAAACTTCTCATATTAATATCACATGCCACTGTTTCTCTCCCCTCAATTAATCTGCATTATCTATGTCCAGTGGTCATTTGCATATGAGAATAACCCCGAAAACACATGAGTGGGCCATTATCCAAATGGATGCACTGAGACAGTGGTCATTTAGTCATAAAAAATAACAATACAAATGTCTGGAATTAATGGCCAATGTTGTTAAAACGACTGTTACTWTGTGGCTAGTTGTTTAATTGCATTGAACTTCATTCAAAACAAGATGACTGGACTCAATGTACAGTAAAGTTCGTGGCTCGGCTATTTCACAAACAAACCCCCAGAACTCAAGAATATGTTGAACAATTGGTTCAGAACTGCCACATGGAGTCTTCACCAATGGAATAGCAATATTGATCTACTCTACTGTATATTGCCCAGTCATATTTGCGTCACTGTAGAAACCCTGTAGAAAGGTTCTGATGACTTCACACCTAATTGAACAGATATATTTAGGGTGTAAACCCCCTTTGGACAGAAAGAATATGAAAAGCAAGCAGGTTCATTTTTTTCACATAAATGTAGAGACAAACAGTTGTGATGTTACAAAGTCTAGTTACTCTGTTATTACCATGTTATTAAATAGATACAGTGTTCAGGTTAATACACAATGTTGTTAAGATGTTACTACTATGATCTACATAGCTCATATAGTGTTGGCCAATAAGGAAGTGTCTACATGATGGGGAACATTATTTTGTTATCTAAATCTTTCATATAGGATATGCTACAGTTCAATGACTTCCAACACAATGAAGTTGTAGTGATCAGTTGCAGTTGACTTGGTACTATAATGAAAAAGCTTGTATTTTTGTTTGATGTTGGTGGTTGTTTTATTTAATCTCTATCTTTATTTCCTACCTCTTATCCCCACACCTCAACCCCCCTCCACCCCAACCCCATCCAAACCCCTCCACACCCACTTTACTTCAGGATTCGTTCCAATAAGAGGATGCTGTTGCTGGTGGGTGGCTTGCCTCCTGGACCTGATCGACTCCCCAGTAATCTGGTCCAGTACTATGATGACGAGAAGAAGACATGGAAGATCCTCACTAGTGAGTAGTAGCCCCGTCTTTTACCTGAAGCTTCTTCTGTTAAATGCGTCAAATGAATCAACATTCTATCAACATCATATTTTATATTTTTTCAACATGCTGATGTTGAACATCAATCGATTTTTTGGGATGATTTCACAAAAATTCGTACACAGTTTATGTCTCATTTTAACCAGATTTCAACCCACGAATCAACAATAGGATTTCAAGGGTTGGTTTATTTCAAATGTAATGTTACGAGGCTTTGCCTTTAGCACAAGAAAWTTTTCTGGTAAAATGAGGGAAGAAGGAAGAAGTTCCTCAAATTCCTAGAGGTAATGGTGTATTACTAGCACTTTTAGTACGTTTTTAATCAGAGCGTGACTTTACAGGCACACCAYCATGGCATGGAGTTTCCCTTGTTTTAGCTGAAATCTCCTGGCAAAGACGCATGGCCAGATTTATAGTCATCTAATGACATAGTGGCGTGTAGATGTAACATTATAGAATGACATGTTACTGTCCAATATATTAAGATACAATATATTATTATTGAATATTGAGTATGCCAGATAGATAGTAGAGTTAAAGAGAAAAGAAACATCCCTCCAAGCTAATAAAACCATATTGGTATTTGGACATGCATCGACAACTTGAAAAACCTTGCAAAGCTAAAAGCACATTTTGTGGGTATTCTTTGCCCAATAATTTACAGATGTAGGATCTTAATATGATCTTAATTTGAGCCAGTTTGCTACAGCTTGAAAATAACCCTGCAGCAACAGGAAATGTGAATTATTATGTGGATTATAATGAATGGGCATTTTTGTAGGGGTTGACACGTTTCGTTAGGGAAGTGGAAATTAGGAACTTTAGAAGTCTTTTTAAACCTTGAATACACTGCAAGTTTGCATTTCCTGATGTGCAACAAAATAGTCAACAAAGTAACCCTTTACACTCATACCCATATACAGATTGAAAATGGAAGATTTGGGCACTGATAAAACGGCTAAATTGGAACGCAGTGGCTGTACAGTAACATACTATACATGATGTCAGCGCTCTATCCTTGTGCTTCACAGCACTGTATGAGTTTTGACTGACAGCCGTTCTGAACTTGAGCACCTTGCGCGACAAGAAGTTGCCCCCATTGGGCAACTTTTGCACATTATTTGATGTCTGAGTGAGGGAAATGCTGTAAATTAAGAGGACTCAATGTATTTTGAAAGATGACTCATTGAGGATTATAATAAATACTGCTTTGATGTCACACATGCAAGCCAAACACCTGTGAGTCCAAATGTGCACTTGTCATATACAGTGTCAATGTTTATGATCATTATGTTCGATGTACAGTTATAAGATGACATGTTGTCATACCCTGGGTTGTTCTGAACAGAATTAGCCTATTTTTGTTTATTGTGAAGAAAATTTGTCGGGCCACAGACACCTGAATGCACAAGACTCCTTTCTATGCGCACCAAAATTACAATGTTTCTCTGAAATGCCTTGTGGAAGCCTAACACTGTAAGATCGTATTTTATAAATTAGCTAGTCATGTTGGCAATAGAAGAGGCTTTCAAATGATGCCCACCTGATCCAGATAGCGATTTATAATGGACCGTTTTTTGATTGCGTAAACACCAACAGTAATTGTGTGATGGCGGGGATGCAGGGCTGTGTTCCAAACAAAACAACTACAAGTGTGCTTGCTCTAGTTCCTCAACGGCACAGCTAGGAGAGCTCAAAAAGTACCTTTTAGTTGAAGACTGTTCTTTGAGTCATAAAAGTGCATTGAAATGTCTTAGGAACTGTGAACACTTTGGAGAGGTGTGTGTCCACTTGGAGACAACAACAAAAAACCTTATTTTGCACCTACCCCACATTTTCCAGGAATAGTCTTATCATGTTACTGAATGTAACCAGAGTATTTTCAGTTTTCGTTATGATCAAATGCGGCAAAAAGTACAGTAAATGTAAAAGGCACATAAAATCAACAGTCTAATGTTTGGATTCAGTCTTGTGCCAGGTTGTTTTCTAACCTTTGGTGTAATAATTTCCCCATAATCTGTAAACTGTTCCCTTTCAATTGCTACCATAGTTATTTCTTCTGTAAGAAATATTTCAATTTAGCCCTATCCATATAGGCCAATTCCCACGAGTGTAAAGGGTTAAGATCCTACACCTGTAATGCTTCTGCAAATACAAAGAACAAGCTTTCTATTACACTACTTGCCTCAAGATATAGTGTCCTATGCTCTCTCTCCCACCTGTCTATGTTGACCTTTTGAGAGACACCACTATATTCTTGCCAATTTCCAAAGGTCAAACAAGTGCTAATGGAAAACCTTATCTGTCCTTTGCATCATCATCTGTGTCCATATTGAGTTGTTGTCCTCTGGCCTGGCAGGGAGCATCTCTCACTAATGTCGCTCCATTCATACATATTAACCACTGGTCTAACTCCCTACTGTCATCTCCTACACTCTATTCTCCCAATACAATACAACTTTATTGTCCATTTGTCAGAACTGCTTTCAATCACTCCCATTCAACACACTAACAACACTTGTCTCACACATGCCCATAGTTATTTCTGGTCCTGGTCTGATATTGCCAGTGTCATGTACCATGATACCATTTCAACACATACCATCTGTAGCTAGACAGAATTGTAGCAGTGGTTCCAACTACAATGCAACTGTCTGCTGTCTGTCAACACTCAACAAGCTACATTTCTGCTCTGTTATCATTAGTGTTACATTAATGGTATTTTAACATTTCCTCTTGATTTTCTCAGCCATGTTACCAGAACAGGCATGCATACACAACGACTTTCAGCCTCATTGATATTTCAGTATTGACATTTTTCTCATTAAAGCTCATTGGTATAAAGTGTAACAACCAAAAGGTCAATGGGGATTTCCATTATTCAAAACTAAAAGTTAACACTCAAATGGTCCGTGTCCGTGTGGAAGGACAAAACTGCAAAATCATCCCCTTAACGTAACACATCGATAACCACCTGATGTAGCTGCTACACAATGGATGTGGAATAGAGGATGATTAACATTCAATCATAACTTTTCAATGAGGCGAAGCCTGAGAGGGATAGCGTTTGATTAAGACATTTATCAACACAATTTAGGGAGATTCTGATCCCTCTTGTCGCGTCCGATCACTGCAGCTCGTCTGTTCTAGAAACTAGAGGAACTCTTGCTTGCCATCTAGTGTACCTATCGCAGCGTGAAGAAGCAGGGAAGGGAAGGAAGACAAAGACATTGGCTCAGTTAAAGTAGTGACTCTGTCCACCGCTGCCTGATTCTACAGTACCTGAGCCAACCCGGCATTAATACCTCATGGCTTCAGAAATCCATCTTGATCTAAGCACAGTACTGAACAAAAGAATGCAATGTGGTGGGATGCAACACTAACGATGTTAGATGGCTGTAGTAACGCAACGTTGATTGGTGCAGTTGCCGTGGAGTCATTCAGTCGACCCCAACCAAGTGTGTTTCTATGCTGAGGTGTCTGACTCCCTCTAGTGAACCTGAGAGCTTACTGTAAAGCCAAGGCAAGGCCAATTCTAAGGGATTGGGTTTCTGCCACATAGTGGTTTTACAGTTTAGGCTCCAGTGGTAAATATGGAACAATTTAAATGTATTTTGATATCAACATCTATGAACATCATGATCCCTGATTCAGAGATAGATCTTATTTATTTTCAGGCTGTAATGTACAAGACTATCAGAATAGGAGTAAAACGAATAAATTAGCAGACTTGAACATAAGTTATGGACAGTAAAACCATCGTTCTGAGTCTTTTTATCCTCAATACCATCTGATTTACCCTCAGTGGAGAGCAATGTTTTTTACAGTATCAGAGGTTGTTTACTAAGAGCAGAAATTGCAACACAACAAAAATAACCACTCGTTCAAATCTCTTAACATCGACTAAATGATAACATTAAGGCATGTAAAGGAAATCTACCACCTACACCCTCTTGCCAGTGTGGTGCACTGAAGTCAGGGAGTAGAATCCCCTTCCCTCAAGATAAAGCTGTTAGTCCTCCTATCTACTGTATCTGAGGCTCTCCACCTTCAATGGAAGACCTCTGCATGTCACACACCCTTATTGAAGATAAAGCTGTGTAAGTCAGTATCTGTCTGAGATAGACTCCCCTCTATGAGAGGAAGACCTCTGCATGTCACACACCCTTATTGAAGATAAAGCTGTGTAAGTCAGTATCTGTCTGAGATAGACTCCCCTCTATGAGAGGAAGACCTCTGCATGTCACACACCCTTATTGAAGATAAAGCTGTGTAAGTCAGTATCTGTCTAAGATAGACTCCCCTCTATGAGATGAAGACCCCTGCATGTCAGCCAGCCACAGCTTTTGAGATTGCAGAGCTGAGGAGAGGAGAGGCCAATCGGAAAGAAATGAGATTCAAGGCTGTCTAATTTTACAGCAACTGCAATCCATCAGACTAGCGGGGAGGTGACGGTGGAAATGACGGATGGAGACAGACAGGTGGGCTTTACCATGCCACTGATTTACGCTCAAAAGCCCACGCACGGTGCGGGCCTCTAGATTTATTGAGTGAACATGATCATGTTCATTATGACTGTCACCTAAGACCGTTTCTCTCCATCTCAACGGGGTCACTTTAGCAGGGGAAGATGGAGTGGAGAGAGGGAGAGGGATAAGGAGGTTCACCTAGACATTCACACAGTAAACAGGCAGGGAGACTTCACCACCACCAGGTGGTTGGGGGCGTTTGGCCTTCATGCAGTGTGTTGTCAAATGTGAAACAACACCAATTGTCTGAATACTGGATTAAAAGGAATTGTTTAGATTCTTTTGGTTGATTTTGTGCTAGAGTTTGGAGTGCAAGTTACTGCTCTTTCACACACAGTATAGAGTTTTTACTGGATGTCAAGTTGTGACATGGTGAGGTAGAACCCAGGAGCAGAGAAGAGAACCAGACAAGGAACCAGTGCTTTAGGAAAAAATGTAAATACTTTACTGGAAAACGTTCAACACAAGGTACAAAGTAAAACTGGGAAAACAACCAACACTAAGAGTGGAAGTCACTCAGGAGACAACACACACAGCAAACAAATCAAGCTTCTGCAAAGGGTGACAGAAAACATACCTCTCTAAAAGTAAATAATAATTAGTAACAAAAACACCTGTGTCATTATARTCTCTAGGGCGGTCTCTGCCGCCCTCTGGTGACAAGTGGAACCATGACACCACCATTATGTGTCCTGCCTCAGCCAGTTTCTGACATCCTCCACTGTTGTCTTGTGTCTCCCAGTAATGCCTTACAACAGTGCCCATCACTGTGTGGTGGAGGTGGAGAACTTCATACTACTGCTGGGTGGAGAGGACCAGTGGAACCCCAATGGTAACATCACTACTGATACTACTACTACTGCCAATACTTATACTAATACAAAAAAAACGTATATAGTATTTATATTCATAATTCACATTTTATTGCCACTCAACATCTTTAGAAAGGATAGGAGTGGCCATATTAACTGTTTATGGATCTTGAATCTGACATGTATTTTGCAGGAAAGCACAGCACTAATCATGTCAGTCGGTATGATCCACGATTCAACAGTTGGATACAACTTCCGCCTATGCAGGAAAGGTAAGTCAATGCAAACAAAATTGACTAAATAATGCAATACAAATAGATGTGGGAATTATTGTACTGATTATTAACACTGAATTATTGCAGGGTCTGTATGTTCTAACCATTCCATACAAATAGCTTAGTGGTTAGAGCAGTTAGGGTCAGTAACTAAAGGTTGCTGGTTCTAATACCCGAGCCGACAAGGTGAAAAATCTACCGATATGCCCTTGAGCAAGGCACTTAACCATCATTTGCTCCAGGGGCGCCTTACTACTATGGCTGACACTGTAAAGCATCACATTTCACAGCACCTATCCTGTGTATGTGACAATAAAACATCTTTGTTTATTTTTTTACATACAGAGGTTATAACTGAGTTGTAACTTTGTCCACCAAGGCTTCCACCATGCACACACACACACAGACGCACCGCACTGCACGCACGGCCGCACGCAACGCACGGCACGCACACACACACTCACATACACACACAATGCCACACAACCCACCACACACACCACACACCAACCCCCCCCCCCCGCCCCCCCCACCCACACACACACACATCACCCACTGTCCTGGTTGTTTTAATGATGTTGTCTGGTTGACACATCCTCCTCAGGAGAGCCAGTTTCTTTGCCTGCTGCCTGGATAAGTACCTGTATGTGATTGGTGGGAGGAACGAGTCGGGCTACCTCTCCAGCGTGGAATCCTACAACCTGGAGACTAACGAGTGGAACTACGTGTCCTCCCTGCCCCAGCCCCTAGCCGCACACGCTGGAGCAGTGCACAATGGGAAAATATATATCTCAGGTCAGACCTCACTCATTTTATTTAACCTTCATTTTAATAGGTTGTCCCATTGAGGTCAAAATACCTATTTTACAAGGGAGACCTCACGGATCATCTCAATGGAAATAAGTTCATGTTGAAAATGCAAAGCTGAAAAATGACTAACTCAGACACAGTAAAAATGAACAGAAAAAATCTATTGATCTGGAGTGATTAGTGCAGGACTGCTAAATATCACTTATCAATGCATACACAGACTCGTTGATTTCCCTGCACACTTAGTCGGGATGTGTAAGAACCAACGCTGGAGATGAGAAGCAGGTACGGCGAGTGAACATTTAATATAGCACAGACATGGAACAGGACAGGAACAGTGTCAGAACCGGGGAACACAACGACATATGACAATCAATGCTGAAGCGGGGAAAAGAGCTGGGGAAGAGACAGATATAGGGGAGGTAAGCAGAGTGATGGGTCAATTGATCCTGATGTGTCCATTCATAGCTAATAATAATGTCTTTATTTGTGTGTCTGCTATACCACTATAGGTGGAGTCCATAATGGAGAATACGTTTCCTGGCTGTATTGCTACGACCCCATCATGGATGTGTGGGCCAGGAAACAGGATATGAACACAAAGAGAGCCATTCATGCCCTGGCTGGGATGAATGACCGTCTCTACACTATTGGTGGCAACCATCTGAAAGGTAAAGACTGGCATGTCTCAGCTACTCTATTTTTTGCACATAGCCAATGAATGAATGTGGAGTAGAAGATGGATCCTCTGAATACTAGTATATTCTCTATATTCTCAGGGATGCTGTCCACTAATGCTCAATTGGATTCAATAGCTTGACCCATAAAGCCATATGACCCCTCTAGCTTGTCCTCAGTTGAGCATTATTCTAGGAATATTGCAGTGTGGAAAATCACAATGAGGGTTTCTCATCGTGTTTCCTTTCTGCTGTGCTCAGGTTTCTCGCACCTGGACGTAATGCTGGTGGAGTGTTATGACCCCAAAGCGGACCAGTGGAACATCCTCCAGACACCAATCCTGGAGGGACGCAGTGGCCCCGGCTGTTGCATCCTGAACAACAGCATCTTCCTAGTGGGAGGATACAGCTGGAGCATGGTAAAGGCTCATTTCACTATCTTTATCCTACGTTAACGCTTATCCTAGGTTTAGTTGAAATGCTATACAGTATGTATGATTGTGTGTGAGTATGAAGTTGTATTTTCTTGTTTTAAAAGCACAATAGCTTAGGGTATGTAGGCCTACAGTATGGGTTTAGGAATACCAACAATCTGGTGGCTAGATTAGTTTCAGTCCTGATAGAGACAACCATAGGTGGGACACCGTGAAATACCTTTACATTACCTTGAAACACCTTTGAAAAACCTTTAAAAAATTGCCCTCATAGACACATGCCCATGTATGAATTAATGTAATAACGATGTCTCAACTGCTGTATTGCAGGGAGCCTACAAGTCTTCCACCATCTGCTTTAGCCCAGAGAAGGGGACCTGGACAGAGCTGGAGGGAGAGGTGGCAGAGCCCTTAGCAGGCCCATCCTGCTCCACTGTCACATTGCCTGCCTGTCTGCCCTTCAACAAATAACACATCACTAGGTACGACAGAGTAGCAGGAGAAGTAGGTGAGGAAGAGAATGGGGAGATGGAGTGATGGTGGAAAGGACCATCGATAAACGAACAGTTGTTAACAAATTTTGTGATGAAGTACTCCAATCAGCCGATGGAATGTGTATAAATTATTTTTTTACTGGTTTGACAAAAGAGCACTTTCGTTATTATTGCCTACTGAAGGTTTGAAAAAGTAAGTTATCATGTATTTCCTGTATTTAAACCCCATCTGTGTTGAACTTCTTCCAGACAATGGACACATTTCATATCAGATTTTTCTTTAATCGATAGTAAGTGTTTTTGGCTTATCTTGATATAACTAGCACGCATAGTGTTGAACTGAATTGTAATAGCTTTCAAAAATCCATTTGTATCTTGTTATTAGTAGGAGACATCAATCAAAAACAGAATGCAGTGCTGTTAAAAATAATTGTCACTGTAAACTGTCTGTCAACCAAATCACACTGAAACGGAACTCTGGTTAATACCCACTGGGCACAGAGGTCAGTTCAACGTCTAGTTTTGATTTACATTTGGTTGAGTTGTCAACTAACTTTAATTCAACATGAAATCAACACAACATTTCACCATGTCATTGGATTTAGAGTTAAAAAAGTACGAAATAACCTTACGTTGATGACTTTTTGCTAATCTAATTAGTTTTCCACGTTAATTCAAAGTCATCACATTGATTTTGGGGGTTGAAATGACATAAAAACAACTTTGATTTAACCAGTTTGCCCAGTGGGTATGCTCATCTTTTTACAACCAAAATCATGATTCTGTGTACAGTATATTGTAAAGCAGAGACATACTAACAGTTGATCTGCTTGTTAGATATCGTTGCCATACTGTACATGTGGCAAAGGAATTCTTCTCCCTCCAAGCTGCAAGCGAGAACACTTTTTACATTCAAAATCTATTCTGATCTTTGTAAAAACGGCACTAAAAACTGATAGGATTATTTAGGGGTGGTACAATCAAATGATTATTATTTATTGCTAGCCATTGATATACATTGGTAGCAATGTTAACTGAGTGATAAGGTGGGTTTTCTGTGGTTTTGTGTTCAATGTTACCTGTTAATGTTTAACAGAGCCTATTTCCAGAGATCACAATTCCCCTCAAAAAGAGTATATCCCATTTAAGATAAGGATAAAGAATACAGTGGTCCTTAATGCACTAATAGTGAACTTTAAAAACACTGTATATAAGAATGGTTCACAAAACTAAAAGTTTGCTGAATTGTTGTTACCTTTAGTTATACTAAGTTCAGAAACATGATGAAAGTGAATTGAACTGTCATGTATACATCCTACTCTTTTGTCTAMGTAAGTGTGCAAGGTCCACACTGAATATTGGTACCTGTTGAAATACATATAGATAGGGTATGTTGATTTTCATTTTTGTAAATAATCGCTTGCAGTGGAAACATTTTTGTGCACTCAACCTGGGATTTATTCTCAAATCCTGTTATGTCCTTTGCATTTTAGAATATGAAAATAAAAAGGAAACTTGATGATTACAACAGTCTCTGAACCTTGTTGCAGGTACTGCAAATCTATCCAGTCAACAAACCCTCACTTTACATAGAACTTCCAGTATACAGTGCCTTGCAAAAGTATTCATCCCTGTCATACGGTGGGTGTAGCTGGTGCATGGAAGTCAGGCGCAGGAGAGCAGAGATGAGTGAACAAAGAAGCACTTTACTGAGGCAATAGTATGAACAGAACACAACCGCGTCACAAAAACAAATGCCCAAAGAACAAGTGAGGCAGCACAAAGTACAACAACCAAGTACAAAGTACTGGCTGACACAAATCACGGGTACAAATAAAACCCGGCGCAACACAGCCTGAAGCGTGCCAACCAAGACAATAAACAATACCCCACAGACATGGAGGGAACAGAGGGCTAAATACACATAGTAATCATGAGGAGATGTAAACCAGGTGTGTGGAAAACAAGACAAAACAAATGGAAAAATGAAAGGTGGAGCGGCGATGGCTAGAAGACCGGTGACGTCGACCGCCGAACGCCGCCCAAACAAGGAGAGGGACCAACTTCGGCAGAAGTCGTGACAATCCCCCTTGGCATTTTTCCTATTTTGTWGCAGTACAACCTGTAATTTAAATAGATTTTTATTAGGATTTCATGTAATGGACATACACAAAATAGTCAAAATTGGTGAAGTGAAATGGAAAAAATTGCTTGTTTAAATATTTAAAAAATAAATTTAAACGGAAAAGTGGTGTGTGCATATGTATTCACCCCCTTTGCTATGAAGCCCCTAAATAAGATCTGGTGCAACCAATTACCTTCAAAAGTCACATAATTAGTCAAATAAAGTCTAATTGTCACATGATCTGTCACTTGATCTCAGTATATACACAGCTGTTCTGAAAGGCCCCAGAGTCTGCAACACCACTAAGCAAAGGTCACCATCAAGCAAGCAGCACCATGAAGACCAAGGAGTTCTCCAAACAGGTCAGGGACAAAGTTGGGGAGACGTACAGATCAGGGTTGGGTTGTAAAAAAAAATCTGAAATTATGAACATCCCACGGAGCACCATTAAATCAATTATATAAAAAAATGGAAAGAATATGGCACCACAACAAACCTGCCAAGAGAGGGCCGCCCACCAAAACTCATGGACCAGGCAAGGAGGGCATTAATCAGAGAGGCAACAAAGAGTCCAAATATAACCCTGAAGGAGCTGCAAAGCTCCACAGCGGAGATTGAAGTATATGTCCATAGGACCACTTTAAGCCATACACTCCACAGAGCTGGGCTTTACGGTAGAGGGGCCAGAAAAAAGCCATTGCTTAAAGAAAAGAATAAGCAAACATGTTTGGTGTTCGCCAAAAGGCATGTGGGAGACTCCCCAAAACATATGAAGAATGTACTCTGGTCAGATGAGACTAAAATGTAGCTTTTTGACCATCAAGGAAAATGCTATGTCTGGCTCAAACCCAACACCTCTCATCACCCCGAGAACCCCCAGAACCCCAACCCCAATTTTTTCGTCAGGGACTGGGAAACTTGTCAGAATTGAAGGAATGATGGATGGCGCTAAATACAGGGAAATTCTTGAGGGAAACTTGTTTCAGTCTTCCAGAGATTTGAGACTGGGACTGAGGTTCACCTTCCAGCAAGACAATGACTCTAAGCATACTGCTAAAGCAACACTCGAGTGGTTTACGGGAAACATTTAAATGTCTTGGAATGGCCCAGTTAAAGCCCAGACCTCAATCCAATTGAAAATCTTGGTATGACTTAAAGATTGCTGTACACCAGCGGAACCCATCCAACTTGAAGGAGCTGGAGCAGTTTAGCCTTGAAGAATGGGCAAAAATCCCAGTGGCTAGATGTGCCAAGCTTATAGAGACATACCTCAAGAGACTTGCAGCTGTATTTACTGCAAAAGGTGGCTCTGCAAAGTATTGACTTGGGGGGGGGGGGGTGAATAGTCATGCACGCTCAAGTTTTCTGTTTTTTTGTCTTATTTCTTGTTTGTTTCACAATAAAAAATATTTTGCATCTTAAAAGTGGTAGCCATGGTTTGTAAATGACACAACCCCCCCCAAAAAATCAATTTTAATTCCAGGTTGTAAGGCAACAAAATAGGAAAAATACCAAGGGGTGAATACTTTCTCAAGCCACTGTACAAGGGTGTTACTAGATCCATTAAATCTATAGACAAGAAAGCCATTGAGACATTTCAATGTAACAACTCTCAAGTAGATTCAGTACTTCTCTCTTAGTACTTTATATCTACAGGGGTGAAATATGCTATGAAAGTGATGCAGCATTTTTCAGGAAGTAGCCTTGTGTCACGATCGTTGTTACGTGAAAGAAGGAGGACCAAGGCGCAGCGTGAAATGAACACATATTTAATCGACGAAGAACACTTACAAACTAAACAAAACAACAAAACATGAAGCTATAATAATGACAAGTGCAGACACAGGCAACATAGACATAGACAATCACCCACAAACTACCTAATGACTATGGTTGCCTAAATATGGCTCCCAATCAGAGACAACGATAGACAGCTGTCTCTAATTGAGAACCAATCTAGGCAACCATAGACATACATACACCTAGACTAAACACTGCCCCATAAACATACAAAACCCCCTAGGACAATACAAAACACATACTTCCCCCATGTCACACCCTGACCTAACTAAAATAATAAAGAAAACAAAGATAACTAAGGCCAGGGCGTGACACATTGTAATTTTTTTGTTGCCTTTGTAGGCTTTTAGAATGGTCTTCAATGGGCAAAAACGTAGCACATTGGTTTTCAGTGCAAAAACGTAATAAAAGGCATGTGGCCAAAGTAAATTCATCCACAAACACAAATGTAATTATATACTGTATATATATATTTCACATGATTTTGATAATATATTCGTCAAGCCCATTCAAAATATTAGGGGACAGAACCCAAAAGTATGAAGTACGAAAACAGTTCGGAAGATCCTGATTGAAATTTTAAATAATAACACTTTGGTGGGTGCTTATACGTATTTGTCCTATTTCACACATGTGAATTGGAAATGTGTTTTATGCATATCCCAACTCTCCCTGACACACCTCAGAGAGTGGGGTCATAGTCAGTGTTGGCCATTATTAATCAGCTCAGGGATTAGATCTAGCAACCTTCAGTTGCTGGCCCAACATTCTAACCGCTAAGCTACCTGCCGCCCCAGTATAATTGTAAACACTATAAAGGTGGAAAACTGCAGAAAGTAATGCTGAAAGACTACTTTGTGATAACCTTCAGACTCAGAGTATACACAAACAAACACAAGCAGCAAAAATATGTGCATCTGCTGGTTGGCATTCCTCTCTTTATCTGGTAAAGGACACCAACAGTGTCCATTTTCAAAGAGGCTGTTGGCCATTTACAATTTGACCGCAAACTCCTGCTGCTAGCTAGTCATTTTTAGGTTTTTAGGTTTTCAACTTTTAATTATTTGGGGAGCTTGGCACACCTGTATTTGGGGAGTTTCTCCCATTCTTCTCTACAGATCCTCTCATGCTCTGTCAGGTTGGATAGGGAGCATCGCTGCACAGCTATGTTCAGGCTTCTCCAGAGATATTTGATCTGGTTCAAGTCCAGGCTCTGGCTGGGCCACTCAAGGACTTTCAGAGACTTGTTCTGAAGCCACTCCTGCGTTGTCTTAGCTGTGTGCTTAAGGTCATTGTCCTGTTGGAAGGTGAACCTTCGCCCCAGTCTGAGGTCCTAGGTGCTCTGGAGCAGGTTTTTCATCAAGGTTCTCTCTCTACTTTGCTCCGTTCATCTTTCCCTTGATCCTGACTAGTCTCTCAGTCCCTGCCACTGAAAAACATCCCCACAGCATGATGCTGCCACCACCATGCTTCACCGTAGGGTATGGTGCAACGTTTCCTACATATGTGACGCTTGGCATTCAGGCCAAAGAGTTCAATCCTGGTTTCATCAAACCAGAGAATCTTGTTTCATTGTCTGAGAGTCCTTTAGGTGCCTTTTGGCAAACTCCAAGTGGGCTGTCATRTGCCTTTTACTGAGGAGTGGCTACTGTCTGGCCACTCTACCATAAAGGGCTGATTGGTGGAGTGCTGCAGAGATGGTTGTCCTTCTGGAAGGTTCTCCCATCTCCACAGAGGAACTCTGGAGCTCTGACAGAGTCACCATCGGGTTCTTGGTCGCCTCCCTGACCAAGGCCCTCCTCCCCCGATTGCTCAGTTTGGCTGGGCGGCCAGCTCTAAGAAGAGTCTTGATGGTTCCAAACTTCTTTCATTTAAGATTGATGGAGGCCACTGTTCTTGGGGACCTTCAATGCTGCAGAAATGTTTTGGTACCCTTTCCCAGATCTGTGCCTCGACACAATCCTGTCTCGGAGCTCTACGGACAATTCCTTCGACCTCATGGCTTGGTTTTTGCTCTGACATGTACTGTCAATTGTGGAACCTTGTATAGACAGGTGTGTGCCTTTCCAAATCATTTATTTTGTACCCCTTTGTCTCCCTAATTTCGTGTATCCAATTGGTAGTAGCGGTCTTGTCTCATCGCTGCAACTCCCGCACGGACTCGGGAGAGGCAATGGTCGAGAGCCGTGCGTCCTCCGAAACACAACCCAACCAAGCCACACTGCTTCTTGACACAATGCCCACTTAACCCGGGAGCCAGCCACATKAACATGTCGGAGGAACCACCGTACACCTGGCGACCGTGTCAGCCCGCCACAGGAGTCTCTAGTGCCCAATGGGACATGGACATCCCTGCCCGCCAAACTCTCCCCTAACCAGGATGACGCWGGGCCAATTGTGCACCGCCTCATGGGTCTCCCGGTCGCGGCCTCCTGTGACAGAGCCTGGACTCGAGCCTTTCCAAATCATGTCCAATCAATTGAATTTACCACAGGTGGACTCCAATCAAGTTACAGAAACATGGATGATCAATGGAAACAGGATGCACCTGAGCTCAATTTCGAGTCTCATAGCAAAAGGTCTGAATACTTACGTAAATAAGGTATTTCTGTTTTTTATTCTTAATGAATTAGCAAAAATATTTTTTTTACTGTTTTTGCTTTGCCATTATTGGGTATTGTGTGTAGATTAATGAGGAAAAAAACGAATTTAATCAATTTAAGAATGAGGCTGAAACGTAACAAAAAAAAAGTCAAGGGGTCTGAATACTTTCCGAATGCACTGTATCATACCCCCCCAAAAATGCTAACCTCCCCTGTTATTGGTAATGGTGAGAGGTTAGCATGTCTTGGGGGTATGATATAAAATGCTAACCTCCCCTGTTATTGGTAATGGTGAGAGGTTAGCATGTCTTGGGGGTATGATCTTTGTGCCTCTGTAACTTTATCATGCATCATTATTCACAGTTCATTCATGATTATCCGTAATCATTGTAGCATCCACATTAATGTAGAAGTGTAGAAGATTAATGTAGAAGAAATATATTCTACTCTTATTTACAATAAAAGTGTCTCCAAAATGACAATAGATTATTTACCATTCATTTCTATTGGGCACAACATAATCTGAAACACAACCAAAACAAACTGCAAATGCATCCAACATGTTTGTAGAGCCACAAGCTTGATGGAGTCATTGCGTGCTAGGAATATGGTACAAAATACTAAATGTTTGACTACATTAACACACATATAAGTGAATTTGTCAAAATACTTAACAAACCTTCAAATGGGGATACTAGATAGATAAAGTGCTTTCATTTATAAAAAAGAGAAACAGATAAGTATGAAAATACCCTCAAATAAAAGKTGACATTCTGATATGTCGCCTCATATGAAACATTTGATCTCAAATCCAAAATGTTGGAGTATAGAGACAAAGATAATTTGTTTTATTATTTCATTTTTTATTTTAAAAGATTTACCCACCTGCTAGTTACAACCTTGTCTAATCTTGGCAACTCGTCAATGGGCCGGGAGAGGCGAAGGTTGAGACATGCGTCCTCCAAAACATGACCCGCATAGTTAACTACTTAACACACCGCTCGCTTAACCCAAGTCAACCGCACTAGACCACTTCCACACTYCATCCCCCAGGGGCAGCAGCAGCCAGGTCCAGGGGCTTGGCAAGGCCTGATTATGCATAGGTGCTGCCAATTAAGGTTATCATCAGTCAGTCTGCAAGCTTGCAAAGCCTTGAGGCTGCACGTTTTCTTGGTGGCCATGAGGCCTTTCATTTTTGGTTTGAATCCTTAGTTTGGGCTTTTTTTATATATTTATGTTCATCACCCCGAACTGAACAACAATAATCTGTTTGTGCTGGCCAACCAAGAGGTATTTGGTATTTTATTAGGATCTCCATTAGCTGTGAAAGCAGCAGCTACTCWTCCTGGGATCCACACAAAACATGAAACATGACATGATACAGAACATTAATAGACAAGAACAATTCAAGGACAGAACTACATCCATTTAAAATGTCACACATAGCCTATATATCAGTACATACACACAATATCTAGGTCATATAGGGGAGAGGAGTTGTGCCATGAGGTGTTACTTTATCTGTTTTTTGAAACCAGGTTTGCTGTTCACTTGAGCAATCTATGCAATCATGGCTCTATACAATATTGACATTTTCTTGAATGTGTTCTGTATTTGGCGATTGTGAAAAGACTGCTGGCAGTATTGTGACTGTGTCACATCTGTGTGTAAGTTGACTATGCAAACAATTAGGAATTTTCAACACATTAATGTTTCTTATAAAAATAAGTGATGCAGTCAGTCTCTCCTCTACCTTTAGCCAAGAGAGACTAGCATGCATAGTATTGATATTAGCCCTCTGCAGTTCTTCTAGGTCCTTATTTGCAGCACCTGACCATATGACTGGGCAATAATTAAGATAAAACTAGAGCCTGTAGGGTTTGCTTTGTGGAGTGTGGTGTCAAAAAAGCAGAGCATCTCTTTATCAAGGATAGACCTCTCCCCATCTTTATGACCATTGAATCAATTTGTCAAAGAAGAAGATTTAGAAAATTGAAGGGACATTTCCCTTCTCTGCTTCAGTTTGATCCTTCTGATGTAATGGATGTGATGGAGTTAATTGTTAATTTAAAGAAATCAGCAGCAGGTCATGATGAGATTGATGCCTCTTTGGTGAAATCAGTGTCTTCCTCGATTACTGAGCCTCAGTCGCACAGTCACATAGAAATGTCCTTGTTTTAGAAAGAAAAGCACATTTTATGTCCATTAAAATAACATCAAATTGATCAGAAATACAGTGTAGACATTGTTAATGTTGTAAATGACTATTGTAGCTGGAAACGGAAGATTTTTTAAAAGGAATATCTACAGTCGTGGCCAAAATTTGAGAATGACACAAATATTAATTTTCACAAAGTTTGCTGCTTCAGTGTCTGTAGATTTTTTTTTCAGATGTTACTATGGAATACTGAAGTATAATTACAAGCATTTCAAAAGCTTTTATTGACAATTACATGAAGTTGATGCAAAGAGTCAATATTTGCAGTGTTGACCCTTCTTTTTCAAGAACTCTTTTTCAAGAACTCTGCAATCCGCCCTGGCATGCTGTCAATTATCTTCTGGGCCACATTCTGACTGATGGCAGCCCATTCTTGCATAATCAATGCTTGGAGTTCGTCAGAATTTGTGAGTTTTTGTTTGTCCATCCGCCCCTTGAGGATTGACCACAAGTTCTCAATGGGATTAAGGTCTGGGGAGTTTCCTGCCATGGACCCAAAATATCAATGTTTTGTTCCCCGAGCCACTTAGTTATAACTTTTGCCTTATGGCAAGGTACTCCATCATGCTGGAAAAGGCATTGTTCGTCAGCAAACTGTTCCTGGATGGTTGGGAGAAGTTGCTCTCGGAGGATGTGTTGGTACCATTCTTTATTCATGGCTGTGTTCTTAGGCAAAATTGTGAGTAAGCCCACTCCCTTGGCTGAGAAGCAACCACACACATGAAAGGTCTCAGGATGCTTTACTGTTGGCATGACACAGGACTGATGGTAGCACTCATCTTGTCTTCTCCGGACAAGCATTTTTTTTCCAATCCCTGTACCTTTTGCAGAATATCAGTCTGTCCCGAGAGACAGTCTGTTAACGAGAGAATCGTCAGGTTACAGAATAGTAGACAAGCCTAGGACCCCTAGACTTACCGAGTACAGTGAAACAGTAGGTTTGTCTAATCGGTTCTGTAACAATAAGTATTCATATATTTGAGGCTTTCCTCTCGTGGATCTTGTTGAGGACATCAACAGTGTCCTCCAGCAGGTATTCAGAGGCTGTCGACCATCCTCATCTTGATGGCCAACTCCTCGTGCTGCCAATTCTGCATCTGGAGCTGTTCTCCGGGCAGCTCCTGATGCTGAAAGAGACCAACAGGATACATTAGTGTGTGTGCGTGTGTGTGTGCGTGTGTCAATTATGGACAATGACAAGACACTTGTAAAAAATTTACCAGAATGTGGTCCACCCTGTTCAGCTTCTTCCACTTGAGGCTTGTTGGGAAAGTATGGCCAAACTTCTTGGTCAGGTCCACCTCTACCTTCTTGAGGCCATAGGCCTTTAAAACCTCATGTGTTATGAATGCCTGTGACAGACACAATAATGCATGCACGACCGCACACTCACACACACATAATCTCTCTCTCTCACACACACACACAGCGCAAGACTTGACTCCACAAATCCTGCTTTTGTCTCACCTGAACCTCTGCCATATTATCAAAGCTGAGTTTACACTTGTAGGTGCAGTGTCTGACCTCAGGCTTCTCCCATGGCAGCCTCTTAACTTTTCCTTCTGGGAAGATGTCCTTCAGGATCTCCCAGCTGAGGTCAAAAACAGCCTTCAGGAAAATTAGAGACATACTGTAGGAGGGTCACTCAAAACTACACAAACAATGAGCCACCACTTCGATAAATCCTGTAAAAAAGAAGGTCAGGACGAATTCGTTACCTACTATTCCACCATATTAACTAATTTACACTAATTGGGTGAATTAACTGATTGTGTGAATCAATATGTGAATATTGTGAATCTGTGCTTTTACACCAAGGCTTACCATCCTGTAGCTACGCTTGCTACGGGTCTCCAGATCATCTCCCTCTGCATATATCCCCAGGGGGATGCCTGGCTTGTCTTCGTCAGCCAGGATGTGTGGCCCCTGGGCCAGCTTGCTTTGGGTCCAAATGTGTCCAGTAGCCAGGTGCACCAGCCTGGTCACCGCAGGCACTGTGTGGGGCACCACCATAGGGATCTTAGCCTTTTGTGGCTTAAGCTTGGCTGGTTCTTTGGGAGGCTCTTTGTCACCTGCTTTAGCCTGGGGATGCTGGTTTCCACCTGTCTTGGCATGGGACTGCTGGTTTCCACCTGCCTTGGCATGGGGCTGCTGGTTTCCACCTGCCTTGGCATGAGGCTGCTGAAGCTTACAGAGTTGCTTCCTCTTTGCCTCACTGTGGCCCAAATCATTGTTGAACCACTTATCCCCGAGCTCGTCCAGCAGCTCATCGAGCTCATCGCGAGGTTTGGTATTTTTCCCCTCTTTGGCTGGACCGATGGCTTTGGCGACGGCCTTTGTCTGGACAGAGTGTGGAACAGAGAATAGTTATACTAGAGAGTGTACTGGATACTTCAGAAAGGAACTTCTCAAGACATGGACAGTACAAAAGCATCCAAAAACATAAAATGATACGATGGGGTAACTCACCTGGCTGTTGCTCTGCTCAGGAGGGTAGGGTGAGCACCTGCCGGTGCTGCTGCCTCGGCCACTGCTGGAGCTGTGGCTGGAACTGGAGCTCGAGTTGCTCTCCTCAATCTCACTCTCCCCAGAAGACTCAAAGTCCTCCTCATAGTCAGCCTCAGCCTAATGGTGAAAGACTCATTCAGTGACCCACAGTAGAACATTACCTATGGCCAATGACTATGTACTACATGTATATTAAAAATAAATAACAAAAGTTACTCCCTTACCTCTTCCTCTTTCTCCTCATCTGAGGACACCTTCTCCTCCTTCTCCTCAGTGTCAGGGCTGGACTGGACCAAATTGCCATCGGAGGCCTTGGAGGGTTCTTTTTCCCCCTGGGAGGCTTGGAAGATCCACATGGCCAGAATCTCCTTCTCCAGGCAGAGCACGGCTTCCTCCACGGCATCCAGCTGGCATTTCCATTCTAGCAGCTTCTCTGCCTGGCAGCAACGTTGCCAGAGCACATGCTCACGCTTGGTCAGGTACCTAGCAGATGAGACATATCAATTATTTCCCCCACAGATGAACCTGTGATATTACATAAATCCATATCTGATGACAAAGTGTGTAGTAGGAGTACAGTATTAACTAGATATAAGGACATCAAAACAGAGTTACTTTGAAACCTTGTTGGCCACCTTACGACTCCTTCTTCCCAATAACTGAACCTCCTCCTATGGGGACCATACATTACAGTACATGTAGTTAGTTACTTATACACAACCATGGTTATGCTACTAAGTACAGTACATACAAAATAAAAGTGGTGTTACTAAGTACATACAATAATGGTGTTACTAAGTACATAATACCATAATGGTGTTACAAAGTACACATAAAATCATAGCAGTGTTGCTAAAGTACCCTAAAACTTAAATTAAACGCTTAGTCTCAAATAGCTGCCTGTCCCTTTTAAAACATAGGTAGCATAAACGTAACCACATGTATATGGATTTGCTTTAGTGTACAGTACCAGTCAAAAGTTTGGACACACCTACCACAATATTCTTTATTTGTTACTATTTTCTACATTCTATAATAATAGTGAAGACATCAAAACTATGAAATAACACATATGGAATCATGTAGTAAACAAAAAAGTGTTAAACAAATCAAAATATATTTAATATTGTCATACGGTGGGTGTAGCTGGTGCATGGAAGTCAGGCGCAGGAGAGCAGAGATGAGTGAACAAAGAAGCACTTTACTGAGGCAATAGTATGAACAGAACACAACCGCGTCACAAAAACAAATGCCCAAAGAACAAGTGAGGCAGCACAAAGTACAACAACCCAGTACAAAGTACTGGCTGCCACAAAGCACGGGTACAAAACAAAACCCAGCGCAAACCAGCCGGAAGCGTGCCAACCTTGACAATAAACAATACCCCACACAGACATGGAGAGAACAGAGGGCTAAATACACATAGTAATTATGAGGAGATGTAAACCAGGTGTACAGGAAAACAAGACAAAACAAATGGAAAATGAAAGGTGGAGCGGCGATGGCTAGAAGAACGGTGTCGACAAGGCGAGGGACTGACTAGCGGCAGTCGTGACAAATATTTGAGATTCTTCAAAGTAGCCACCCTTTGCTGTTTGGGATTTTGAGTGGTGCAGCGGTCTAAGGCACTGCATCTCAGTGCAAGAGGCATCACTACAGTCCCTGGTTCGAATCCACGCTGAGTTATAGTGTCAGAATGGGTAATTGACAATAAATGGGTCTTACATCCAAAATCATTGTATTTGGTTCAAAGCAGCTGAACTCCTAGGAGTAACATTGGATGGTCAGTTAACAGGGGAAAGTCCCAAGTGGATCAGTGGTCTAAAGCACAGCATCTCAGTACAAGATGTGTCACTGCAGTCCCTGGATGCAAATCCAGGCTGTATCACATCCGGCCATAATTGGGAGTCCCATAGGGTGGTGCACAATTGGCCCAACGTTGGCCAGGGTAGGCCGTCATTGTAAATAAGAATTTGTTCTTAACTGACTTGCCTAGTTAAATAAAAAAATCATTGATGACAGCTTTGCACACTCTTGGCATTCTCTCAACCAGCTTCAAGATGTAGTCACATGGAATGCATTTCAATTAACGGTTGTGCCTTATTCATTTGTGGAATTTCTTTCCTTCTTAATGCGTTTGAGCCAATCAGTTGTGTAGTGACAAGGTAAGGGTGGTATACAGAAGATAGCCCTAGTTGGTAAAAGACCAAGTCAATTTCATGGCAAGAACAGCTCAAATAAGCAAAGGGTAACGACAGTCAAAATTGCTTTAAGACATGAAGGTCAGTAAATCTGGAAAATTTCAAGAACTTTGAAAGTTTCTTCAAGTGCAGTCGCAAAAACCATCAAGCGCTATGATGAAACTGGCTCTCATGAGGACCGCAACAGGAATGGAAGACCCAGAGTTACCTCTGCTGCAGAGGATAAGTTCATTAGAGTTACCAGCTTCAGAAATTGCAGCCCAAATAAATGCTTCACATAGTTCAAGTAACAGACACATCTCAAAATCAACTGTTCAGAGGAGACTGCGTGAATCAGGCCTTCATTGTTGAATTGCTGCAAAGAAACCACTACTAAAGGACACCAATAATAAGAAGAGACATGCTTGTGCTATGAAACTGGTGAATTAGACTGGTGAAATCTGTCTTTTGGTCTGATCAGTCCAAATTTGAGATTTTTGGTTCCAACCGCGGTATCTTTATGAGACGCAGAGTAGGTGAGCGGATTATCTCTGCATGTGTGGTTCCCACCATGAAGCATGTCAGATCATGTCTATTGCATATATAAGCCAGTGGGGAACAATAGAGTGTAATTAATTAATCAGCACATTTACCATGTGAGGGGTCTCCATTCTGAAATAGATCCACTTGTTTCACCAGCCAGTCAAAGCAACCACTCTGTTCAAAGATTGAGCAGAGACTGACAAACTGCTAGTGATACTCTAAAACAGAATGCTGCCTTAATGATGTGATAATACAGTGCATGGTACATGTAATAAGGAACACTGAGGATGAAGTAATCCATATGAACATTCTTCGAGAGCAGTCAATGTGGTCAAATGTGTGATGTGTGTTAATTCCCGTGTATTAAACTTATTTTTTAACTAGAACTACAACTTAAAATCAAATATTCAGTGTTTTCCTTGCGACTCTTTTATTTCAAAATAAAAGTTGATAAAGCTGAAGATGAAACAAATTGAGCAGTCCATCCCCATCTCTGACTGACATTGAGTGATTTGTTCTAGAAATGTAATACTAGGCCACCAACTACTGTAAAATGTATGATATACTGTAGTTTTACTTCACCATAGTTTCAAATAGCCTTTGGCCCTTTCAACAATTGCATTGATATTTATAGTGTAATGTTCATATTCAGTTCCTTAGACCTACAGCAGTTTTGACTCAAGTTATTATTGGGTTAATAACTTCCACTCCAGAAGGATGTCCAAGCCATTCATTGCATGATGCTTCAATTAAAAAAAAGGCTTTACCAAATAAATTAAATCATGTGTAACATCAGGCATTTTCAATGGTACATGGTTCACAATAAACATGAATTAAGATGATCAATTAATACATGTTAGCAATTTACTAGTTTCTATAGAACATGGGCATACTGTACTTGATCTAACACTGACTGATTCCCTGCACAGAGTAATGATTATTGGGATGATTTCCATGCATAACCAACCCCTTTCCCTCCCTTCCTTCTCCAAGCAGCCTGTGTAGCCTACATTAATCTCAGCTAGACTCCTTGGCTCCCAGCCTCTCTCCTGGATTTAGCTGCACAGCACTAATCATCATCACTCAAGGAATTCACGCGAATTCGTTTTTAATCATAATCTCAGACAATTTGAGGAATAAGAGGAGAATAAGACGAATTTCGTGTCATTTTGATGGCAGGTGCACTGGTAACTGATAGTATGAAGAAGGGGACGTCACTTCAAGGTAAATGTTGTTTTTACAGATGAATATTTTACAGATGAGTTAATTGATGTTTTCCCCAACGATCCATTACAGTATTCCCTAGAGCCCATAGTAACATGTTTCTAGTCGTTTATTTGGTGCTCTGATTATACTGTAATGCGCTTAATTGTTTGTTGTCGTTAATATGCTGTATTCATGAAAACATCCTATTATTCCACATATACCTGTTGGAAGCTCGGTTTTTTATTATATTTGATTTCATCGATTCGCCGGCGACCAATGTTTGCGCACAAATGAGTCGAAAGGGGGTAGAACTTGGCAGATCTTGTTGCAAACAATTCCAGTACGCATTAAGTGTTGCGCAAGATAACAACCATGGACATATTTGCAAATTAAAAAGGACACAGAATCTCAATGGAGTGGTTAACTTTATAATGAAGATTGAAAAGCATGTGAACGTTCTGATATTATATTATATATCAAGGATTTTATTATGTGTTAGGCTGTGTTTTATTCATTCGCAGCTACAAATGTAATAACAGTACAAACAAAAAAGAAACAACCTAATAACAGTTAGCTAGCTGAAGGAAAACCTCTATTCTATTCTAGCTACCCCATGCCCTTACAGTTTTTGCGAAGGGAGATACTCATGGCCTATGCGGTCCTAATAAGTTGTTTTGTTATTGGATGTCATTGATGTATTGTTGACTACTATGACATATTTCATATGGCAGAATTAAAAGTAATACTAATGGCGATCTCATCTATATCTTCAACGTAATTAAAGTCCAGACTGATATGATTTACATCATGTTGGTTCAAGTGTGTTGCTTATATGATGCTGTGTACTATGAGGCCAAGGTCCAGTTTCAGTTATGGCAACACACAAAGCACAATAGAATAGAATACATTGGTCTTTCTCAGTGTACTGCCTGTCACTGGCTGTCCCTCTACTGTAGCCCAGGTTAGGACAGCGGCAGCTCTGCAGTCATGTCTCCTGTGGCTGTACAGGTCTGAAGAGCTGCTGATGAGTGACTCACTCTCTCTCCTCTCTCTGTGCCTCAGCTCTCCCACACTCCAGAATGCTCCTTTCAGCTTCTGCTCAGTGGAAACGGCCTTGTCTCTTCTCTGTCTCAGATAGTGTCGCAGATAACCGCTGTTCTGTTCTGCCATTTCTAACATACAGTACTTTAATAGCCCCATAGAACAACAGCGTGAGGAAAGCAGCCAGGGTTCTCATGTGGGGTCCATTGGAGCAATGGGTTTGATAATTGTGTAATGAACCCCTGGCATTTACATTATCATCCAATTATGTGGTCATATTCAGGGCATTTTAATATAGTGCATTGCGTAGATTTGTTCATGTAATCAAATTGCAATCAGGAAAGGTGAGGTTAGAGAGGATCAGATCATTATTTTACTCAATATAAATAAATGTTGTCCTTTTGGTACTTTGTAACTAAGGCATTCAGTTTTCAGCATCCCCATTTTGGAGATTGTATTGTGTTTCCAAGAAACAAAAGTCTAAAGAGAAAGCTTGGTTTTCCATCTATCATTCTCCCTATTTCCCGCTGTAAGTGCTTGGTTCGTTTGGTACATATGAGTTATTAGTGGTTCACTTCACGCAAACAGCTGTTAAAGCTAAAAGAAAATGGCACTGCATCAGGGGAGGTCACTTTGCTTTTCTTTTCATCCATTTGTGTGAAATGGCAAGATACACCCAATTACTCAGCAGTGAAATATCAATAGAGCCGTACGCCTTCACAAGGACCAGACGTTTAACCCCTTTTATTTGGCAACATCATCATCACTAAAAGGAACGGACCTACTGTCAGATAAAGGTGACTCTGGTATGTGCCTACATCGGACGAAAGGTTAAAGGTTAAAAGAGGGAAGCTTGAGGCAGGTGGACTTACTGCCTGAGAGAAGCAAATCTGTTTTCAAAAACTGTAGTCTGCACAAGATAAGACTGAACAGTGGATTTTTCAGCTTGATATTAGCTTCAGGTTATCAGATTGAGTTACAGAAAACAAATCTGTTTTCGAGGACTTGGCACAGAAAAATATTATCAGTATACATATTTGCAACTCATCGGTAGCTGCAGTCAAATTACTAAATTACCCTCTAGTGGCCTCATGGGTGGGATGTTATTAATATGTTTCATAATTTCATAATTAATAAATATTAAAAATAAAAAATCATGCAGAAAATCCATTGTTCCTATGTTAGACGGTTGTGTTATATTTCAGTCTTCTGTGATGTATATAAAGTCTAATATTGGGATGCAAACTCAAAATGTAAGTCATTAAAACTCCATATCTGACATGGTACAGGTGTCTTCTTTGTTTTAAGACCATAACCATGTGTGTGAGGTGTAGACTTTTGTTTCAAAGTAAACTTGTTTAAGGTTACCAAGAAACACTCTGTGTGACCCTGACTTAGCCCACTGCAGTAAAAGGTTACATGGAATCCGCAGTAGGGAGAAACAGCGGCACTGGCTGCCCCACCACCATTGTTATTGTTTTTGTTGCTGAGCTGAGCAGCAGTACATATTGTGCTCTTCTATGGCGCGTGCAATGATGTCAGAGGGGAACAAATTGTGTTTGTTGTTTGCAATAACTTCTATGCTGTTGTAATCACAAATGGAAGTGGCTGTTTCACCATTAGCGATTTCAGATTGAATCTATTCTCTCTCTCTATTTATCTTTCCCTAGCACTATGTTGATCCCAGCAGCCCTCCTATCCAGAGATGCTCACCAGCTCAGACAAATCTCTATCTCTGATGCCCGACCACTGTGCCCCAGCGGGTTTGGTTTCCGGGCCCAAAGGCAGCACATCCAGTAGGGGGATGCACGGCACTCGCTCCTCCCTCTCTCTCCCTGAGCCCGAGCCATGGCGCCGGACCCCCAGCCCAGGCACCACCCGTCAAGGGGGCCTTGTCCAGGAGTCCCGCTCCTGCTCCTTGCAGGTTCCCCACTCCGGCCTGGAGACCCTGGATCTACCCCCGCGTGCGGCCAGCTTCGACGTCCCTTACAGGGTGGAAGAGGCAGGGTCGGACACAGGCTCAGGGTCTGTGAGTCCCTGTAGTATGCAGAGGAGACGAGGTGGCATCGTGGATCAGAGGGATGTGATCAGGGCCCACGAGTCGCACAAGATGCAGAGCACACCACAGGCCCGCAGGAAAGACTGGGAGTAAGTACACAGGATGGAGGGGGGAGGGGTTCTCTCTTCACATCTCTGTCCTGCGTCAAGATGATAAGAAGCAGGGGGAAAGAAATGTACAGAATGTATCCAGGAATAGAATGTATACAATAATTTATAGGAATGCACAGAATAATCAGCCTACACTATGTTGGTTGAAGTGTGGCAGATTCTCATGTTATGCTGTGATAACAAGACAGAATTGGCAAAGTGGTCAATGGTCAATGTGCTCACTTCATCTGGCTGCAAGTTTATTGGACTGTACAGTGTCCCTTCAGATGTTACAGTGCCCTGTCTGACTGGCTGTACAAATCTCTAGGTTGAATCTGATGCTGTGTTACAATATTATTGGTGGTTGGGTTCTATCTACTGTATGCATTGCTTGCTTGTGGAACTTTGAGCTCTGGAGCTCTGATTACCTCCTTAGCATCACTCAACTGTGGAGTGCCACTCCATCACGGTAACCCCACCCCCTCTCTCCCCCCACATATCTTCTTGATCATAAGCACATTCTGGTATATACTGTGTTCTCTGGTTGTAATTCTCTCTTTGTCTCTCTCTCTCTAATGCTTTCTCTCTCTCTCATGCTTCCTCTCTCACAATTTCTCTCATTCTCTCTCATTCTCTCTTTTCCACGCTCCCTCTCTCACTCTGTCATACACACTTACGTAATTACTCTTTTGTATCCCTACTACACTCGCACACTCTCTCTCGCTTCGCATCCCCCCACCGCCCCCTCACTCATTCATCATATACAGCCAAACATAATTGGGAGACTTGTTTGTTTCTGGTTGCAACCCAATGTTCCAATGTGCAACATTCAACGCAATGGGTCAACTCAGTCTTGCATTATGGTATCTATCAGGTTTGGAATAATTTTTAAAAATCAGTCTGGGAATCACTGGGAATTCACCTCAACAACAGTTTTTACATGTCAAAATTATATTCACTTTTGAACTCATACAGTTACTCCCACGCATTCCCCCTTAATCCCACCTCAAGTGTTTGTGCAGTAGAATGTCTGTCAGAAAGGCCAGACATTAGGGTTTATCTTAGTGTAGTGTGCATATCTGACCATTAGAGGATGCCACAGAATCAAACAAAGCATACCGTGGAAAATCAAATAGATAGTGGCGATGATAATGGAAAGAGAAGTTCTTGTTCTTCCCAGATGTGCATAAAAGAGTTTGGGTATTTGCTAAATATGAATGGTGGCTGTTGTAAATATTCACAATTAACATCCAAAGAGCAGTAGAGATGATTAGGCTATACAAGTAGTGTATGACTGTTTTCAATAAACTTTGAAGTAATTCAAAGTATCTTACAAAAGGCAACAAATAACTTTGAATGAAATACGAGTGTGTGTCTGAAGATGACACATTTTTGAAGTGTCATCTATTATCTATACTGTACAGGATAAGGATTACTGTAGGAGACATAAGCAACATTTTACCATTATCAGAATGCAACGTTGATTGAGAGGATGGGGTGTGGTGTACAGTTAGGTTATTAATAATATGTCTGTTTATATAAGCTTCAGTTATTGGTAGGACCAGATCGACATAACTCAGGAATAGAGAGTGTCTGTTGCTAGGTAACGGAGATAAAGAAAAACGCTAAAGCCACTCCAATCAGCGTTGGTCGGGGTGAAATCCTCTGTCGACAATTACATAAACGCTCTTCTGAGTTCTGCCGATAAGTACACCCATTAATGTTTTAACTCGTGGTGCATGTCAGCTGCATACATTTCTCCCCCTTCCAAAGGAATATGTTTCAAAAGGACTGTGCTTATTTATTAAAATGTCCTCCTCCTGAGTGTTGTGAAGAGATAAATACATCATGAGTTTTTCCTCCTTGTCTAGAGACACAAGAGATGGCACCGGAAATGCTCTTCTCCTCTTTGTATCTCCAATACAGAAAGTCCTTCTGAAACACATAATAGTGGAGATGTAGTGCAGATTTGGACCACACATACTATATCCCGTTACCCCACCAGTACAGACTGTAGGTCATTCTGTTGTTCCTGATGATGTCAACCATGCTAACCCTTCTGATGCTTTGTATTATGAAGTGACATCTGAAGGCATGAGGATGAGGATGATGATGATGAGCTGAACTAATGATGAACGCATGATTAAGCTATCAATACTGGGTAGTAATCACTTCCAAGTGGACTCAATTTGGAAACAAACTATGTGAATCAATGTGTTTCTTTGTGCAACTTTGATGGTTAGATATTGGAATAGGAATGTTGTTGAATTCAACCGTATATATCCTATTAAATTACCAGATGGGCTATTTCATAAACATTCAAAGTTCCAGAATGGGCTGAAAATGGCAGCTATATTGGTCAGGGAGAAATCCAAACCAATCTAATTGGAATGAATGGCAGTAGAGGTATAATCCTTATTTTACTTATGCAGGAAAATACAAGTAAGATGTGATATATATCAGACATTGTCTAATATAATTATTGCCAACCTAAAATATTGTTATATAATTATAAATACAGTTGATATGGCTTTATTAAAATGTTCTGTAAAATTGCCTCTAAAATATTTGTAAACAGACCATAATTGTCTTAATGTTTGTTTTCTTGGAAAAATGTGAGTGCTATTATATGATACAATATCAGTACTTGTTGCGTTTACAACTTGTCTAAGTTCTATCATCAGCTGATTTCAGCCAGTGTATGGCTGTGGATTGACTGCATTGTTTGAATGGAATGTTGGCATATTGGCAGTTACTTAAAACATTTATGGAATCATTCCTCTAAGACTGTCTGGCTAGCTAGCTAACAAACATACAGTGCAGATACATTCATCTAATTCATTACTTTGCACAATAATCTTATCACAGCACTGGCAAACCATGGTTTACCAACTCCCTGACCAAAATGGCTGACCTTTAGCCCATCATAAGAAGGTTAATGTCCATTCTAGTATTCTAATTCTATGCTTTCAACATATGAGCAGCGCTCATAGTCATTCATTTAACTTATTTTACCAGAGTGAAATATTATTTGAAGGCGATATTGGCCCCTCCGTTTATCTAGAGGGACTGAAACCTTGACATGGTTTGCCAGAAACTGAGTTGCCCTGGGGGAGAACCCGATTTCTGTAGGAAGTGGTTGCTCTATTGTGCAACATGGCTTTTGTTGGCTAAATGAAAAGAACATAGCAGAATTTCAAGAGAGCTGTGTCGCTATGGAAACAACTGCGAAGAGAGAGAAAAATGAATTTCATGTTCATAGAAATTGACAAATATTTTAGGCCCACCTCTTAGGTTCTTTTCTGGTGCTTTATGTAATGGATGTTTAAGCAAAAATGTCTACATATGACTTTATGTACTGTAGTACTATTGTCTCTCTCTTTCTATTTTCTATTTCTCTGTTTCTCTCTCACTCCCCCACTTCCCCCCCCCCCCTCCTTCTAAAGAATCTACACAAATACCCATAGAGATAGAGGGAGGGATGGGGGGATGGGATGGGGGGTTGGGATGAAGTGGTGGTCATTTTTAAGACCCATTACCACATCTCGAAGAACAGCGGCAGATGGAATGAGAGAGCCCCGTGTTGCCAAATTAGGTCTCCATCACACTCTGAATTAGTGTGAAAGCCCCTGCTTTCTTCTCCTCTGTCTCCCACATAAAGGGGGGCAGCTCCTCAAGATCTATTTCATGATCTATTTTTATTTCAGACATTATATTCCAATATTAGCACAATGACCTGGATTGGTTAAATGTTTTTAATATTAGCCTACAAGTCTGTCTTCATTAATAAACATACTGTATCTCAATGCTCTCACTGTGTAGCTTAAAGCTAATATGTATAATTTAAGGTGTACACATGGAAATCAGTTCATAACACCAGAGGAAACTTAAATTGACCAATAAGTTATTATCACACTTCTTTGTGTGATAAGGTTTACCTTTCAATTGGGGAGGCTTTCAGCAGTTTTCTTGGTTCCAATAAGTTCTCTTTGTCTCAAGTCTTTGTTTTAGTGTTATGATGGTGGCTCTACAGAAACACAGTCTAGTGGTACCAATGACACAGGTCATGCTTTGCAAAACATGTTTGTTTAAATGCATTGCAGGGAAAGGGGCCTATTTGTGTGGGTAGATTGTTTGTCACCTTATTTTCTAGCTGTATTTTACTATAACATAATGCTAACACTTAGGATCACTAATGTGTTCCTTTACTTTCAAAGGTGATTTTACCCCCCCCCCTCTAACCCCACCCCCTTAGGAATTCTGGTTATTGTTTTAAATGTAGAACTTACAAGGGCATGTGAATGGTGTGGATAATGGAGATAGAATGCATAGATAGTTTCCATATGTATTTTTGGAAACTGACAATTTTGACAAAATGTCAGTGTTCAACACTGAAATATATATTGCCATGGAAACGGAAATATGATTTTTCTATCTCATGACAATTCTCATTCAGATGTACAGTATGTTGAACATTGCCATAGGCTACTGAAAGACGTGGGAGGGGTTGCGCAAGTGTGCGGGAGCTTGCGCTCACTCTCMTTCGTGGTCATTTGGAGGCAGGTAAACACATTGAAAGATAATCGTTCGCGGATCAAAGCAGTATTCTAGCGCCAAATGTTTCTCTCTGCAGAAACAATTACATGTATCATTGTTAAACGGATAAAAGATTTCGAAAATGTTTTAGACGATACAAATTGGTCGCTTCGGAAAGTTACCAAGATCTATTTTGACTGGATGAGAGGAGATGCGTAAAGTTTTTGGAGACGAGGATACATGTCCCGTGGACTCCATTGTCTAACGAAGATCAACTGGGTTTAGGCTAAATATGCATTCTATAGTGTACGTTACTGAATTTATATGTTTTAGAAAGTTTTAAGTGAAAAGTCGGTGAATGTTGTTCCTGTTCCGAGTTTATCCAGTGATGCGTTTATGTTGAAACTTGCCTGGAGCGTGACTGACCATCACCGTTCACTCGCCCGGACAGATGGGGTGATCTAGATGGACATATTTTACAATCCGTGTAATCGAATCGTTATACATTATTAGTATGAAAACTCAACAGGAAATGTACATTTTGTCGTTCACTTCAGCATGGAATGACATTGCATGTAACTTTTGTTTGGGGGGGGGGCTCTTTGCGCCTCATCAGGTCGGCTGTCAATGGATATTTTATTACTCTACCTACACATTTGCTTTTTAATTTGTTTTGATATCCAAGGCAACAGCATATAGCAAGTTTTATCCTCGTTTTTCCCTCCATAGAATGGCTCGGTTTGGAGATGAGGTTCAGATGACGATGGATTCCCGAGACTCCGGGGACCCGGAGCGCGGGGAGGACGGCGGGGACACGGCTTCAGGTACAGGGTCAGGGACGCTAAAACAAACCAAAGCGGCGAGGGCGCGCACCATGGCTCTCTACAACCCTATACCCCACCGGCAGAACTGCCTCACTGTCAACAGGTCGCTCTTCATATTCGCCGAGGACAATTTAATTCGGAAAACCGCCAAGAGGATCATAGAATGGCCATATCCTTCCTTATACTATACATACTCAGTTATGCCTACCTGAATATCAGAGCACTCAAGATGTGTTTTGTGTTGTCCGTCCGTTGTCAAAAAGTATTGCTAACTGCTAATTCGACTGTGGTGCATATCAGCACAATGGACAGCGCCCATACTTATCTATATTATAATGGCTGTCCTCAGTCGTCACTTTTAATTGAGTTCTTTAGATTTGATTGGACTGTTATAGTAGGCCGTCAGTTTGTTCTTCTTTTTTATTTTCTTCATTTTTTTGAGGTACATTTGTGTATTAGTCTGTCTATTAGTCAGAAATACACATGTTTTTGTTGTTGCCTTTTTCTATGCTAAATCTATCAATATCCACAAAGACCACAGAGAGCTCAGTTTTGTCATGCTTATACTTACGGTATAATGCTTATACTAATACGTTATTATGCTTTACAGATAATGCATTGATTCCATAATGCAATACACTGCTCTTTTGAGATGTATCATCATACTCATACATTGTGCCACTCTACTGCTTCCTGTTATTTAACCACCATCCCAGTTGTTGTGTGGGTGTACAACCAGAGTGGTCAAGACAAGCTGAACACAGATGGTTGGAGGTATTTTTTGTATATTTTATAAATATTTGTTTTTTTTACCTTTATTTTGACAGGGAGTCATGCTGAGTGTGAGTGTGAGACTTTCAGTTTTCAGGACCAGATAGTCTTTTGTTTTCTGCACTTGATTGAGCTTGTGTGAGGCAATGGAATAGAAAGTCCCAAAAGTGCAAGTCCCGCCCACCTGGCACTTCCAGGCAGGTTCAATCAAATTTATTTTAAAGAAAACAATACTTTTTGAACCATGTCTAGTTGTTGGTGGTGAATATTCATTCAAGTGGCTGTGAATGACTAATGGAAGTCAAGGCTCTGGAGAGTATTATTTTGTTGAGGAGTATTATTTTGTTGTGGAGTATTATTTTCTTATTTAGATTGGCTATTTTTAACTAGTTTGAGTCGTGCCGACATGATGTAGACTCATCAATGTGATTCACAGTAGCTCCCAGAGGCCCCCGCCACAGCCCTCCTCAGTGAGTTAATGACACCATTTTCACTCAAGGCTAGAAATTATAGATGAAGGAGAAAGTGTCTCATGTGGGCCTCTTACGATAGCCAAGTCAAACATAGTCTCTCACACACACGGCTACACACACACACACACAACACACAACACACACCACACACACACACACACACACACACACACACACACACACACACACACACACACACACACACACACACATTAACAGAGTGATGCAGCAGCAAAGCTGTGGGTATCACAGTTTACATACAACAGGTCCCTCGAAGTGTTGCCCTGTGGGAAAGAGGCTCTCAGGCCAAAGTGACTTTTGAACACACTCAGATAAATGTTACTGTAAAAGGTTGTTGCCATGGATACTACATTAGCTCTGACTGCTTTGATGCCAGTCTCTATTTGAACCATTCCATTGTCCATCCATCCGTCATCTGATAATCCATCCATACAATTCTAATTTAACTGTAACTACCAACATCCACAGCCATTCTGTATAACCTGAGTATAGCAAACATTAGGGACACCTTCCTAATATTGAGTTGCAATGTTTTGTATACTCAGTGTATATATAATAGTTTCCATTCCAATATAATCAGCATTGTCATTATCATTGGTTTGTCACGATTGTCTTGAACTGTATATAATCATGTAAAAAAGCCCTGTCCTTAACCTTGTGGCCCTTACACCGTTTGAGTGGGTGATCCTGGCGACCATCACGGCCAACTGCATCGTCCTGGCCCTGGAGCAACATCTTCCTGGGGAGGACAAGACCCCCATGGCCAAAAGACTGGTGAGACTAGGCCTTGATCGGTTAATATTAGGCATTTAGGCTGCATCTCAAATGGGACCCTATTCACTATATAGTGTTGTAACTTAAATGGGTTACAGCGTTTACAGTTTATTCATAGCCAGACAGAATTATTTATTATTACAGTTTACAAGTGAGGTCTATGTATTTTATTGCAACACATATGACAGAACTATTTACACCTTTCTGTTGTATTGGTTGAAAACTGCAAGTACCATAATGTCTTGAGGCAGTAAGTGAGAACAAGATGTTTTGTACAGTCTAAAGTGGTAAAAATGTAACGTGAACGATTCAATTCACTCAAAGAACCTTTCATTGCATAACTAAAAAGTTACAAGTTTACATACACTTATGTTGGAGTCATTATTGTTTTTCAACCACTCCACAAATGTATTGTTAACAAACTATAGTTTTGACAAGTCAGTTAGGACAACTACTTTGTGCATGTCACAAGTCATTTTTCCAACAATTGTTTACAGACAGATTATTTCACTTATAATTCACTGTATCACATTCCAGTGGGTCAGTTTACATACACTAAGTTGTCTGTGCCTTTAAACAGCTTGGAAAATTCCAGAAAATGATGTCATGGCTTTAGAAGCTTCTGATGGGCTAATTGACATAATTTGAGTCAATTAGAGGTGTACCTGTGGATGTATTTCAAGGCCTACCTTCAAACTCAGTGCCTCTTTGCTTGACTACAAAAAAAATTGTAGACCTCCACAAGTCTGGTTCATCCTTGTTAGCAATTTCCAAATGCCTGAAGGTACCACGTTCATCTGTACAAACAATAGTACGCAAGTATAAACACCATGGGACCACGCAGCCGCCATACCGCTCAGGAAGGAGACGCGTTCTGTCTCCTAGAGCTGAACGTACTTTGGTGAGAAAAGTGCAAATCAATCCCAGAACAACAGCAAAGGACCTTGTGAAGATGCTGGAGGAAACRGGTACAAAAGTATCTATATCCACAGTAAAACGAGTCCTATATCGRCATAACCTGAAAGGCCGCTCAGCAAGGAAGAAGCCACTGCTCCAAAACCCCCATAAAAAAGCCAGACTACGGTTTGCAGCTGCACATGGGGACAAAGATCGTACTTTTTGGATAAATGTCCTCTGGTCTGATGAAACAAAAATTGGAACTCTTTGGCCATAATGACCATCGTTATGTTTGGAGGAAAAAGGGGGAGGGCTTGCAAGCGGAAGAACACCCCCCCAACCGTGATGCACGGGGGTGGCAGCATCATGTTGTGGGGGTGCTTTACTGCTGGAGGGACTGGTGCACTTCACAAAATAGATAGCATCGGGGAAATGATGTAGATATATTGAAGCAACATTTCAAGACATCAGTCAGGAAGTTAAAGCTTGGTCGCAAATAGGTCTTCCAAATGGACAATGACCCCAAGCATACAGTCGTGTCCAAAATTTTTGAGAATGACACAAATATTAATTTTCACAAAGTCTGCTGCCTCAGTTTGTATGGTGGCAATTTGCCTATACTCCAGAATGGTAAGAGGAGTGATCAGATGAATTGCATATAATTGCAAAGTCCCTATTTGCCATGCAAATGAACTGAATCCCGAAAAAACATTTCCACTGCATTTCAGCCCTGCCACAAAAGGACCAGCTGACATCATGCCAGTGATTCTCTCGTTAACACAGGCGTGAGTGTTGACGAGGACAAGGCTGGAGATCACTCTGTCATGCTGATTAAGTTCGAATAACAGACTGGAAGCTTCAAAAGGAGGGTGGTGCTTGGAATCATTGTTCTTCCTCTGTCAGCCATGGTTACCTGCAAGGAAACACGTGCCGTCATCATTGCTTTGCACAAAAAGGGCTTCACAGGCACTGATATTGCTGCCAGTAAGATTGCACCTAAATTAGCCATTTATCGGATCATCAAGAACTTCAAGGAGAGCGGTTCAATTGTTGTGAAGAAGGCTTCAGGGCGCCCAAGAAAGTCCAGCAAGCGCCAGGACCGTATCCTAAAGTTGATTCAGCTGCGGGATCGGGGCACCACCAGTACAGAGCTTGCTCAGGAATGGCAGCAAGCAGGTGTGAGTGCATCTGCACGCACAGTGAGGCGAAGACTTTTGGAGGATAGCCTGGTGTCGAGAAGGGCAGCAAAGAAACCACTGGGGACAGACTGATATTCTGCAAAAGGTACAGGGATTGGACTGCTGAGGACTGGGGTTTCTCTGATGAATCCCCTTTCCGATTGTTTGGGGCATCCGGAAAAAAGCTTGTCCGGAGAAGACAAGGTGAGCGCTACCATCTGTCCTGTGTCATGCCAACAGTAAAGCATCCTGAGACCATTCATGTGTAGGGTTGCTTCTCAGCCAAGGGAGTGGGCTTACTCACAATTTTGCCTAAGAACACAGCCATGAATAAAGAATGGTACCAACACATCCTCCGAGAGCAACTTCTCCCAACCATCCAGGAACAGTTTGCTGACGAACAATGCCTTTTCCAGCATGATGGAGCACCTTGCCATAAGGAAAAAGTGCTAACTAAGTGGCTCGGGGAACAAAACATTGATATTTTGGGTCCATGGCCAGGAAACTCCCCAGACCTTAATCCCATTGAGAACTTCTGGTCAATCCTCAAGAGGCGGGTGGACAAACAAAAACCCACAAATTCTGACAATCTTCAAGCATTGATTATGCAAGAATGGGCTGCCATCAGTCAGGATGTGGCCCAGAAGTTAATTGACAGCATGCCAGGGCGGATTGCAGAGGTCAACACTGCAAATATTGACTCTTTGCATCAACATCATGTAATTGTCAATAAAAGCCTTTGACACTTATGAAATGCTTGTAATTATACATCAGTATTCCATAGTAACATCTGACAAAAATATCTAAAGACACTGAAGCAGCAAACTTTGTGAAAATCAATGTTTGTGTCATTCTCAAAACTTTTGGCAACGACTGTACTTCCAAAGTTGTGGCAAAATGGCATAAGGATAACAGAGTCAAGGTATTAGAGTGGCCATCACAAAGCCCTGACCTCAATCCTATAGAAAATGTGTGGGAAGAACTGAAAAGGCGTGTGCGAGCAAGGAGGCCTACAAACCTGACTCAGTTACACCAGCTCTGTCAGGAGGAATGGGCCAAAATTCACCCAACTTATTGTGGGAAGCTTGTAGAAGGCTACCCGAAATGTTTGACCCAAGTTAAACAATTTAAAGGCAGTGCTACCAAATACTAATTGAGTGTATGTAAACATCTGACCCACTGGGAATGTGATGAAAGAAATTAAAGCTGAAATTAATCATTCTCTACTATTATTCTGACATTTCACATTCTTAAAATAAAGTGGTGATCCTAACTGACCTAAGACAGGGAATTTTTACTCTGATTAAATGTCAGGAATTGTGAAAAACGGAGTTTAAATGTACTTGGCTAAGGTSTATGTAMATTTCCGACTTCAACTGTAAGTAGTGCACTATATTGGGAATAGGGTGCCATTTGGGATGCACATTACTCTACAGTAAACAATATACCTTGCAGCCTATTTCCAGTTTAACAATTCTAATTGCCATTCGGACCTATGGTTTCTGGGTTTTTTAGGTTTACATTTTTTTAAATGTTGGCTGTGATATGCCACGTTCACGTGCTATCAGAAACTCGGAAACTAACTTACAGTTTTTTTAATGGCTTTGGTACATTTTCACAACTCTTAGGACAAAAACTCCAAACTAGTCACACAGCTAGTCTTTCACTCAAACCTGTCATTTTTATTTAACCAGGCAAGTCAGTTAAGAACAAATTCTTATTTACAATGACAGCCTACCCCGGCCGAACCCGGACGACACTGGGCCAATTGTGCACCGCCCTATGGGACTCCTAATCACGGCCAGATGTGATACAGCCTGGATTCAAAACCAGGGACTGTGGTGACGCCTCTTGCGCTAAGATGCAGTGCCTTAGACCGCTGTGCCACTCGGGATCCTTTTAGATTGTAAAAATCTCTCACCACACAACCACTGATTGAAAATATCTTTAATGTGAAATGTAATGAGAACGTTTGTTTAATCACCAAAACACAACATAATGGTCTTTTACATTTAGTGCTTTTAACTACAAGTTAATCCAATAGCAAACAATGCAAGATATATGTTTCAAATCACCCTTAGAAGTATAAATTACAGTAGATTACACAGATTTTACATTAGGCAATACACTTACATTAGCCAACAAAATTGACAGAAAATTGGCCGATGAGGTTCCACCCACGGCGCCGAATTTTGGCCAGGTTGAAGCCCGCTTCATCAACAAAGATTTACTCGTGATGGTTCACAGCAGGATCAAGCACCAACACCCTCGAAAAATATATTTTGGTGAGTTATTTTTACAGAATAGTTCCAATATGGTATTGTGAAGTAGCATGTGCATCAAATAGTAACAGTAATACAGTATATAGAGCTGTACCAGAACATACTCAGCCTGCAGTTGTTTCACCCGGTCGTTGTTTCTCTCGAAAGGCACCAGGTAAATATGTTTCGTAGATACCTGGTGCCTCTTCTAAAGGCAGATGATTGTTGGTAGGCTGTTGGATGCCACATTGGCAAAGGTGTCATCGTTCTCTGCAATGTTCTGCTTTATTTCGGACAGCAGTAAGTCATTCCTGGCACTCACCATTTCCACCACTGCCCACTCCTGCTGGTCGGTCAGCACACTGCCACGGCCACCACCACCGGGTCTTCTGTCAATTCTGAGGGTAGAACAGAGTATACTGTCAACAGATCATACCTTAAGAATACTAACATGTTTTGGTAATTTACATGCATTACTATATGTCATTTACTATACATGTAATGGTAAAGCATAGTGCATATCCTGCAGACTTACCAGTTTTCTTGGCGAAATGTTCTCTTGATCGAATTGACAGTTGATCTTTTCAGATTGAGGTGAACTAATCTGGCAGCCTCTGCCGTGGTAAGGCCTCTGTTTACCACATCGTCAACGATGATGGCCATGACTTCATTAGACACAGCAGTTCCCTGCCATCTGCCTCCCTCTCTCTGATGTCCACCTCTTTGATGTGGCCCATGCCCACCTCTCTGACGGGCCCCTTGTCCACGAGCTCTTTGATTTCTTCCTCCCCCTTTTGGTCTATCCTGCTCTATGTTTACACACACCCTTTTACATGGTGACCAAGGTGGTTATCACTATGTTAAATCAATTAACAATAACGAGTAGTCATTGTGTGTGGTTATCATGTATCATACATGAAATTTAGATGTTTCTACTTTACAGACAAACACATATTATTTCTGTAGTTCTCAAAATCCATATATAGTAGACAAACCAGTTTAAAATCTATAGGTTTACCAAACGGTTAAATGATTAACCATTAACCACAGTTGGATTAAGTGATGGTCAAATGTATTTTAACAATTGAGAAGAGAATCATATGAAAAGTATTGTGACCATTGCATTGTGAAAGGCAATTACTTTATATGAAAGGTATTTCTAGATGAAACACTGTAACGCTTGTCTAAGGGAGGAGACCAAAACGCAGTGTGGTAAGTGTTCATTTTAAATTTTATAAATAAACTGAACACTGAAACAACAAAAAAAAACAAAGAGAGTGAACGAAACGAAACAGTCCTGTCTGKTGCAGACACAAAACAGAAAACAACTACCCACAACACACAGGTGGGAAAAGGCTACCTAAGTATGGTTCTCAATCAGAGACAACGATAGACAGCTGCCTCTGATTGAGAACCACACCYGGCCAAACACAAAGAAATAGAAAGCATAGAAAAATGAACATAGAATGCAAGACATAGAATGCCCACCCCAACTCACGCCCTGACCAAACCAAAATAGAGACATAAAAAGGATCTAAGGTCAGGGCGTGACAGTACCCCCCCCCCCACAAAGGTGCGGACTCCGGCCGCAAAACCTAAACCTATAGGGGAGGGTCTGGGTGGGCATCTATCCGCGGTGGCGGCTCTGGCGTGGGACGTGGACCCCGCTCCACCTTAGTCTTGGCCCACTTAGGTGGCACCTCTGGAGGGGACCCTTGCCGCCGACCCCGGACTAGGGACCCTTGCAGCGGGCCCAGGACAGGACGGCGACTCTGGCGGCTCCGGACAGGAGGGCGACTCTGGCGGCTCAGGACAGGAGGGAGACTCTGGCGGCTCCGGACAGGAGGGAGACTCTGGCGGCTCCGGACAAGAGGGAGACCTCTGGCGGCTCCGGGACAAGAGGGAGACTCTGGCGGCTCCGGACAGAGGGAGACTCTGGCTGGCTCCGGACAAGAGGGAGACTCTGGCAGCTCCGGACAGGAGGAGGCTCTGGCGGCTCCGGACAGAGGGAGACTCTTGCGGCTCCAACAGGAGGGAGACCTCTGGCGACGGCTCCGGACAGGAGGATACTCTGGCGGCTCCGGACAGGAGGGAGACTCGGCGGCTCTGGACTGGGGATTCGTCTGGAGGCTCCGGACTGTGGGATCGTCGCTGGAGGCTCCGGACTGAAGGGCGTCACTGGAGTGGGAGAGACACACAGGAGGCTTCGTGCCATGGATCATCACTGGAGGCTTCTTTGCCATGGATCATCACTGGAGGCTTCTTGCCATGGATCATCACAGGGAAGCCTTCTTGCCATGGATCATCACTGGAGGCTTCGTGCCATGGATCATCACTGGAGGCTTCGTGCCATGGATCACCACTGGAGGCTTCTTGCCATGGATCATCACTGGAGGCTTCGTGCCATGGATCATCACTGGAGTGGAGAAACATGCAGGAGGCCTTGTCCTTAGCCGAGGCACCGGATACACTGGGCCGTGGAGGCGCACTGGCGGTCTCGAGCGCAGAGCTAGCACAACTCGTCCTGGCTGGATCCCCCCTGTAGCCCGGCAAGTGCGGGGAGTTGGAACAGGCCGCACTGGGCTGTGMTGGCGAACCGGGGACACCGTGCGTAGGGCTGGTGCAGTATACCCCGGACCGAGGAGAAGCACTGGAGACCAGATAGCCCGGCCGATGCGAGGAGCTGTGATGTAGCGCACCGGGCTATGCGTGCGCACTGGGGACACCGTGCACTTCACCGCATAACACGGTGCCTGCCCGGTCACTCTCTCGCCACGGTAAGCACGGGTTGGCTCAGGTCTCCTACCTGACTCCGCCAATCTCCCCGTGTGCCTCCCCCCCAAAAAAATTCTGGGCTGCCTCTTGTGCACTTTTCCCCGAGCCAACTCCTCGTAGCRTCGCCGCTCCGCTCTAGCTGCCTCCAGCTCCTCTTTAGGACGGCGATACTCTCCCGGCTGTGCCCAGGGTCCCTTTCCGTCCAAGATTTCCTCCCATGTCCAGGAGTCCATTCCACCACGCTGCTTGGTCCTTTGGTGGTGGGTAGTTCTGTCACGAACATCTAATGGAGGAGACCAAAACRCAGCGTGGTAAGTGTTCATATTATAATTTAATTCAAAACTGAACACTAAACAAAATAACAACGAGTGTGAACGAAAACGAAACAGTTCTGTTAGGTGAAGACACACAAAACAGAAAACAACTACCCACAAAACACAGGTGGGAAAAGGCTACCTAAGTATGGTTCTCAATCAGAGACAACGATAGACAGCTGCCTCTGATTGAGAACCACACCCGGCCAAACACATAGAAATAGAAAACATAGAATGAAAACAAAGAATGCCCACCCCAACTCACGCYCTGAYCAACCAAAATAGAGACATAAAAAGGATCTCTAAGGTCAGGGCGTGACAGTATTAAACTACACATTCTCATGGGTGTATACCTTCACAAACATACCTGTGTAAATGTACAATATGGTTTGTGTCCCTCTGATGTTCTAATGCATCCATACTGTATCTTCCCCCTACAGGAGTGTACTGAGCCTTACTTCATTGGGATCTTCTGTTTTGAGTTTGGCATCAAGCTTGTGGCCCTGGGCTTTGTGTTCCATAAAGGCTCCTACCTGAGGAATGGATGGAATATCATGGACTTCATCGTGGTGGTCAGCGGGTGAGTTACAACTAGTGAAATATGGATTGCTATGCATTTATGTGGGACATTTGGACTAGAAGCTCTGGCACACTTACGATGGACAAATATCACTTGTTTATTTTGTGCCAATGTGTTGGCATCAAGGCCTTAGTCAGAACATTTTCTTGAAGCTCAGCTGGTGAGGGACAGCACGGGCCTCTTATCTCTCCTCTCCGTGACCTCCAAACCTGTGGCCATGTGTCCACAGTGGTTTTCCTTGTGGACTCTTTTGCAAACACATCCATATGGATCTTGTCTTCTGCAGTTAGGCAGTTACTATTAATGATTGGTTAGATAGCTGTTCATCATTACAAAAAGGTGCTTATGCATAACAAGGTGAAGTGTGTGCTTCCCCTGCACAGTGTGGCTATGCAGCCAGCAGATAGGTGGGTGGATAAGTGGATTGGCTGTCGTGTCGAAAACCTGTTTAGTTTTGCCCCCCAGGGCCTCTGTGAATTACATGTAAATGTAGTGAGAAAGAGAGAGAGAGAGCATAGAGAGAGAGAGAGATTGGGTTCATTTCTGCTTTATGTTTATCTAACACTTTACTTCTTCATAATGCTCGAAGTCAACATTTTTGGCATCCATATTTGGTATTTTCTGTTGTATGTAGGGAAGCAGCATACAGTATACAGGGAAGATGGCTGCTGGCATGTTGACATCACAGCTCACCCCAACGCCCACGTCTCTCTCTCTCTCTCTCCACTTTCTCTCGCTGAATGCACTTACATAAAAGGACCTGCATCACGTTGACACACCGTTTAGGACAGACCCAAACTCAACAGCTGTTCTATCATCATTTAGTAGATACCCATCGCAAACTGTCTAAACAACATGGAAGAATCTGAAACAGAGCCTCTTGGTGCAAAATATTCCAGTTACTCAATCAGAATAATGAGTGGGGGGTCTCGGCAGGTCAGAGAGACCACTACATGTCTGTACTGTCTCTGGATTCAAGTGTTACGAGGACAGACAAACTGTCTGGCACGGTCACATACTGTAGTTTATGGAGGGGTTCGTAAAGTGCATCCTTTTGTCTGAGCCAGTAATGAGTCAAAGAGAAAACATCCACGCTGTACTCTTATTGTATCATGAGTAGTCATCTGTGTGTGTATGAGAGAGAGAGTTTTTAATACGCTATGCTTGTGGGGGCCTCTAGCTCAGGTCAGGACCTGGGTGAATCAAAGCTGTTTCAGTTCCATGCGTCATCCCCTGACAAGTGTCACTATTTCAAATGAGAGATGTGTCATGCTTTTTCCTGCTACTCATTGCTACTCATGTTCAGTATATTGCATGCTGCGTACTGCATATTATTGTGAGCGATAACAGTGGTGGATAAAATACTTCATTGTTATACTTGAATAAAAGTAAAGATACCTTAATAGAAAAGTACTCAGGTACACGAGCAGTTAAGAGCAATGAGCCAGTAACTGAAACGTTGGTGGTTTCAGCTCCTGAGCTGACTAAGTGAAAAATCTGTCGATGTGCCGTTGAGCAAGGCACTTAACCCTAATTGCTCCTGTAAATCGCTCTGGATTAGATCATCTGCTACAGTGCATTCAGAAAGTATTCAGATCCCTTTCCTTTATCCACATTTTGTTACGTTACGGCCTTATTCTAAAATGGATTCAATAAAAAACATCCTCATCAATCTACACACAACACCCCCTAATGACAAAGCGAAAACAGTTTTTAGGACATTTTTGCACATTTATATAAAATATACAAAATGAATACCTTATTTACATAAGTATTCAGACCCTTTGCTATGAGACTCGAAATTGAGCTCAGCCTGTTTCCATTGATCATCCTTGAAATGTTTCTACAACTTGATTGGAGTCCTCCTGTGTTAAATTCTGTTGATTGGACATGATTTGTAAAGGCACACACCTGTCTATATAAGGTCCCACAGTTGACAGTGCATGTCAGAGCAAAAACCAAGCCATGAGGTTGAAGGAATTATCTGTAGAGCTCCGAGACAGGATTTCTGCAGCATTTAAGGTCCTCAAGAATACAGTGGCCTTCAGCATTCTAAAATGGAAGAAGTTTGAAACCACCAAGTCTGTTGCTAGAGCTAGCTGCCTCACCTTCCAACAGGACAACGACCCTAAGCACACAGCCAAGACAACGCAGGAGTGGCTTCGGACCAAGTCTCTGAATGCCAGACCCCGGACTTGAACCAGATCGAACATCTCTGGAGAGACCTGAAAATAGGTGTGCGGCAACGCTCCCCATCCAACCTGACAGAGCTTGAGAGGATCTGTAGAGAAGAATGAGAGAAACTTCCCAAATACAGCTGTGCCAAGCTTGTAGAGTCATACCCAAGAAGACTCAAGGCTGTAATCGCTGCCAACGGTGCTTCAACAAAGTACTGAGTAAAGGGTCTGAATACTTATGTAAATGTGGTATTTCAGTTTGAGATTTTTTATAAATTTGCTAAAATTTCTAAAAAACTGTTTTTGCTTTGTCACTATGGGGTATTGTGTGTAGATTGATGAGAAACAATTAATTTAATCAATTTTGGAATAAGGCTGTAATGTAACAAAATGTGGAAAGGTCAAGCGGTCTGAATACTTTCCAAATGCACGCTAAATGACTAAAATATGAAAGTCACCCAGTAAAATACTACTTGAGTAAAAGTCTAAAATTATATGGTTTTAAATGTACTTAAGTACAGTGGTGGAAAAAGCACTCMATTGTCATACTTCACTAAAATTAAATACAGTTTGTTTACTGTGATATATGTATCTGGTCAAACACATATTTTTCCCATTCATTTTTCTCCAAAAGTTCCAAAAGAACTTATGTGACATACTTTCTGGTGGAAGGCATGTTCCCCCTCTCTCCCCCCCTCCCCTCCTCCCCTCCGCCATCTAGGAAGTAAGTCAGACATAAGAGGAACAGCACACATGTCACGGCGGCAGGCGACTGGGAAATGAAACAAGGCCAGTGGGCCAGTAGCTGGCGGCTGTCATTCCGTCTGAAATTAATGAAATTGTTGGAACCTCATCTACAGGGACTCAGAGCTCAATTAAGAATTCTTCATTTTTATGGGGAGAGTGTGTAGAAACCCCCAGATTTGCTGGGATTCTGAACATGTTCAATTACAGTAACTCCCCCGGCAACAAGTTTGGTACCGGTGGATTGGATGTCGTTGATTAGCGTAGACTTGTATGCCAGGTGAATTGTATTGCATATGTCGGTACTCCAATTATGTATTAGTAGAACTGGATAGCTACAGTATATTATGCACTTATACAGTACTATGTATGTTTAGGAGTTTTCTGTTTCATGGATTTGAACATGCAACCCTTTAGTCACTCGTCCATGTCTCTCCATGTCTCTACCCTCTTTGCCACACTACATCCCATTGTACTACTCACCAATCAATGTAGTACTCATCAATCAATTAATCAATGGTGCAACATTGAGTCATGTTCTCGCGCTCTTTTGCTCCTGACCCCTCTCTCTCTACTGTATGTGTCAGACCAGCTCATCGTCCCTGCTCCCCTCACCCCTCTCTCTCTACTGTATGTGTCAGACCAGCTCATCGT
>NC_036871.1:27375028-27376848 GCF_002910315.2 Salvelinus sp. IW2-2015 | reverse complement strand
TTGCTTTTTTTCTACAGCAGTTATCACCTAAATCAATCAATTAACAAGTGAATCACTCAACCAATCAATCGTGCATCATTCAGTCACATAATCCTATTGTGCCCTTGATAGTGAACTCAAGAAATGAATTGACATGTTATATTGCATTAGAAGTACTTGTACTCACCATGGGTGTCAACCTTGAGTTTTAAAAGAGAGAGTGTGTAGGGGTCTCATTTCCAATCATGTTTTGTCTAATTGAACTGTATAAACAATGGTTTATAGTCCCATGTGGGTAGTCGTTGTGAAAACACAGGCCCAGCTATTTATTCGGTGACTAATAATGGATAAATGCCGCCTGCTTTTCTAATCCCAAAGGAAGCATGTGGAATGTTTTATAAAACATTATGTTTATGACATCAAATGGAAGATAATGCACTTAAAACTAGTACTGGCATCTACAGGCGTACACACAGGACTCCTCTGTACGTCTTGTCATTCGCTGTAAGCAGTCTTCTTAAAATGGCAGCAACATGATGTTCAAATAGTTTATCTTTTTTTCCTTCTTATGTTTCCCTCCCTGTGTTCAGTGGTTGTTCTCTGTGTAGGTGGAGGTGTGTGGGAGAGGCCGGCAGGCCACATTCTGTTCATGTAATGAATTCAACCACTTAAAAGTCAGTTTCAGTACAATACAGTGTAACACTATGAGGCGACCGGGAAGGTAGAGCAGCCACTCAGTGTAACGTGAACAAACGACGACAAACCAACACAGAAACAGCATAAATAAATTCCAGAAATCTGGCCCTGCTATTCATATCTATCCATTACATTAWCAACTACACTCTTAGAAAAAAAGGTGCTATCCAGAACCTTAAAGGGTTCTTCGGCAGTCCCCATAGAAGAACCCTTTGAAGAACCTTTTTGGTTCCAGGTAGAACCCTTTTGGGTTCCTTGTAGAACCCTTGTTCCTTGTAGAACCCTCTACATGGTATCCAAAAGGGTTCTACCTGGAACCAAAAATGGTTCTCCAATGGGGACAGCCGAATAACTTTTTTGGAACCCTTTGTTCTAAGAGTGTTCTGAACATTCTCTCTAATAGCTAGTGTATTTCTCCAGTTCAGGTCATGGTGGATTTAGACTGTGTAGATGTGCAGACTGGTCTGCCAGTCTGTTTGTGCTATCATGTCAACTGGCACTCATTATCGTGTTTGGCTTGACAATGACAGCAATGGATCTGGGACCAGGCTTTTGGTCTTGTGGCTCTAAACGAAACTTGGACAAAACATTTTATGTAGGTTTTCCCTTGCATTGATTGTATTTTTAATGTTGTTCTGGTGATTTGTTTGGACAGAAGGGATTCAGCTGCATGAAACTAGTGATCTGTGGTCAAAAGAAATTCTCTGCCCAATCAGCCATGAAGGAGCAGCAGTGCTACAGCTTTTGTTCAATGTGTTTGATGGCTGTAGACTCCCACACCTCTCCACACTCTCTCTGCTCTCTCTCTCTCTCTCTCTCTCTCTGCTCTCTCTCTCTCTCTCTCTCTCTCTCTCTCTCTCTCTCTCTCTCTCTCTCTCTCGAAACTCAAGTGTGAGCCCAGCAATAGAGAGAGATGGAGAGAGAGAGAGACGAGAGAGAGAGAAGAGAAGGAAGCAGGAACGAAGAGGAGAGAAAAGAGAGAGAGAGAGGCTAGAGAGGGACAGAAGGCTCACGTGATTGGGTGTATCCCTTTGTTATCACGTAAGCCTTATTGCAAGACACCCTTGCCACACGTGACGGACGAGAGAGAGGATGAGAACGAGCGTATCAGAGCGATGGAGAGAAGGAGAAGAGAAGAAGTGAAG
>NC_036871.1:27371399-27375003 GCF_002910315.2 Salvelinus sp. IW2-2015 | reverse complement strand
AGTTTCTGCCATGTGCTTCCCCCCCCCTCCTCAAACACACACCCCCTCCCCCACAATCCGCAGCACTTACTATCAGAAGTTAATCGATTAATCTATACATAGAATAGAATGAATACCTGTTCAAAGTCATATATGTATGGCGTTAGCAATGTAGTGTACAGTACAATGTACAGGAAGTACAGTTAATACAGAGACTGATTTGCCTTTCTTTACTTCCTGTTGGTTGCTGTAAATGTTTTCAATGTTTGTGTGCGTGGGTGGAGGGATGTCAATATGTACGTGGGTTGTTGAGGGATGTGAATAGGGTTATTCTATGTCATTTCAGCAAGCCACCATCTCAGATTGTTCTGAACTAATTTCTGTAGTTAGAAACAGATAAGATTAGCATTCTTGAAACATTATTTTGGTGAAATTGTATTTGATCAAATTGATTGCACCCAAATTGGCTATTTTAATTTATAGGATTMATATAATCTTCAATAAATATAGTACCTAACATCCGATTTGGATCATATTTATTTTTAACAATGACTAAGACATGAGGAATCCAATAACATTTCAAAAGCCACCACGGCACCCCCCCACACAACCCACACCAATCCCACCCCAACAACCAGTGTACAGTATCAGTTCTCTATGTTTGAGAAGTAGTATAAAGATGTGGTTTGGAGTATGATTTTTCATCCTTTGTAATGTATTTCCTGTGACTCTGGTGATGGTCCCTCCCCCCCAATGAATTTGCTTACATTATTTACCATAAATTAGTATGCAAGTACCAGGTTTTCCCAACTTGGTGCCGCTGTTCCTGCTACTGCCACCACACCCTTTTATCCATTTTGCTGGTCTCTTGTGTTTATTAAATAGATCGCAGCATTTCTTTGCATCTTTGAGCAGAAAATAGCTTTTGCTGATGATGAAAATACATTGTGTTGTCAATTGTGTGGTCAAGCCAGTCCTCCATGAAAGCAATTCAGTTTGTCCTTCTCTTAGCAACCTAATGCTTCAACACAACTATCCTTGAGTATTCCCAACTGGAGGCTCTCTGAGAGGGCTATCCATATGGTGCAATTCTCATATGAAGACTTTTCCTACAAGCCCAACATTTTGATGGACATATGGGCTAGTGACTAAATGTGACAACCCTAATAAAGTAATACAAATATTAACCATTGCATGGCAGTCGTATGTTTAGAAAACATCTTTATTATTAGAAAACATCTTATTGTTAAACCCAGCCCAATACCGTCACCCTTGCAAAACACTATACAGTGTGTGTTTGGGACTTGTACCATTGAAAACCATTAGAGGACATAACGTTGAAACCATTAGAACTGCTGTAACCTAAAGGTTTGCTGTTYGTCAGGAAAGGTCTAACTAATCCATTTTTAAAGGGAACAAACCACACACAGAGGGACTGTTTCCTAGACACAAATTAAGAATAAGAGAAGGACATACTGAATTGCTTTCATGGAAGATTGGCTTGAATTGTGAGCATGACAGCACAATTTATTTCAATCATCAACAAAAGCTATTGGCTTTCTACCCAAATCCATACTGAATGATGGAAATATTCTGTTAAGCTGATAGTGTCGCTCTGAATGTGATAAGTTATCAGATGATGATAATTGTGGGTTAATTTGATTTCCTCAACGTAGACCGCTTCTGTCACTCAAAGTTCCTTATCCATGAACCACACTACCTATTAACCATTTATTCCATTGGAAAACATGTGTCGGCAGAATCCTGGCTACAGCAGGGGCCCACATGAACATCCCCGTGGACCTGCGGACTCTGAGGGCGGTGCGAGTCCTGAGGCCTCTCAAACTGGTCTCTGGGATCCCTAGTAAGTACTCTGCATATCAATCACCAGCTGAAATATTAATCAGTTACAGTATCATAATACCTCTGTCTGTACTCTACTACAATGTCTTATTCCCAGAGGCAATCAGGCATTAACTATTCATACACGTCTGTGGTGTCACCAGGCTTGCAGATCGTGCTGAAGTCCATCATGAAGGCCATGGTGCCTCTGCTCCAGATCGGCCTGCTCTTGTTCTTCGCCATTCTCATGTTCGCCATCATCGGCCTGGAGTTCTACAGCGGGAAGCTCCACCACACCTGTCTACCTACAGCTGACATCCTGGGTAGGAACATACTTCATTCTCCCTCACACTCCCTGCATTTCATACATTACCCCAGTGGTTCCCAGCCTGCGGTATTAGGACCCCCGGGGTTACTTGGCTTATCCACAGGGGTACTTGAGAAGACTCACTAGACCATAGGCCTACTGGTAAAATGCACATGACTTGTAATGTCGTGGAATATTCTAATCAAGTGAGAGAAACTTTGTCATTTCTTCAAACAATCATCTTTATTTAATATCGATTAATTATTGCAATAATGAGACCAGTCAACCCAACACTCTTGACTGTTCGGCCGAGTAATCTAACCTGTACGCAAATGCAGTGTTCTTTATATAGCTGACGCTAACAATGCTTAGTCATGGCTGGTTCCACCCCTCCCATGCAGACCAAGGGCACCATAAGCCACTCTGGGTTCATCCGGTCGTTATCTGAGCGGGGTTGTTGTCTTAACCCCTACCCTAGCTTAGTTTCTCAAATGCAGGGATGATTTTGAGACAATGAGGGATTGTTCTACTCCTAAGCTATCTCTAGTAAAACACATTATTGTCTTTGTAATGCAGTCTTTAACTCATTTGTCAGCTCAAGCCATCTCTAGTGACCATACGCCCAGATTGACTGTAGGGAACTAGAGTGGAAACCATAAAAACACAGCATTAGTAGGACAGAAATGTCTTACTATTAGTTAAATATGAATTGTTAACCATTAATAAGAAATGAAAAGGTAAATACGTAATTGTTCTCTCACAGTACTTCAGGGGTACCTCGGACAGAGCAAAATTCAGTTGGTGGTACAGTAACCGGAAAAGGTGGGGAACCACTGCACTACCCCACACTCCCCCACACCCCATGTATTTCACACACTACCCCACACTCCCTGTATTTCACACACTACCCCACACTCCCTGTATTTCACACACTACCCCACACTCCCTCACACTCTCTCTCTAGCAAAACCTCTTTGCCCACTTCTACCTCTATCCCTGGAGGAGGTCCCCTTCCCCTATGTGCTCCATTTCCTCCCTATTATACTGTATTTAACTTTAACATACTCTATTATACTGTATTTAGCTTTAACATATTCTATTATACTGTATTTAACTTTAACATACTCTATTATACTGTATTTAGCTTTGACATACTCTATTATACTGTATTTAACTTTAACATACTCTAGTATACTGTATTTAACTTTAACGTACTCTATTATACTCTATTTAACTTTAACATACNCATACTCTATTATACTGTATTTAACTTTAACATACTCTAGTATACTGTATTTAACTTTAACGTACTCTATTATACTCTATTTAACTTTAACATACTCTATTATACTGTATTTAAATTGAACATACTCTATTATATTGTATTTAACTTTAACATACTCTATTATACTGTATTTAACTTTAACGTACTCTATTATACTGTATTTAACTTTAGCATACTCTATTATACTGTAT
>NC_036871.1:27367815-27371312 GCF_002910315.2 Salvelinus sp. IW2-2015 | reverse complement strand
TATACTAGTAGTTAACTTACATATCCTTAATGTTATACTGTATTAACTTTTAACATACTCTATTGTACTTGTATGTTAGACTGTTAACATACTCTAATTATAAGCTGGTAGTGTTAACGTCTTTAACATACTCTATTATACTGGTATTAACTTTAACATACTCTATTAGTACTGTATAACTTTAACATATCTATTAATTATAGGCTGTAGTTGAACTTTAAACATACTCTATTAGATACTGGTATTTAACTTTAACATACTCTAATTATATTCATCTGTAGTTAACTTTAACATACTCTATTATACTGTATTTAACTTTAACATACTCTCATTATACTGTATTTAACTTTAACATACTCTTAGTTATACTGTAGGTTTAACTTTAACATACTGCTATTATACGTGATTTTTAACTTTTAACATACTCTAGATATGGATTAGACTTAACATTTAATATGTACTTAGTTAACTTTAACATACTCTATTATACTGGTTAACTTTAACATACTGTAGTTAACTTTAACATACTGTATTTAACTCTCTCTCCCCCTGCACTGTTTATCAGAACATCTTTATAATGCAACTATTTTACCTGGCAGCTTCACGAGGATCATTCTGTCCCATCTAACACTTTTTTCTAAGTACACTTAGAAAAAAGGGTTCCAAAAGGGTTCTTCAGCTGACCCCATAGGAGAACCCTTTTTGGTTCCAGGTAGAACCCTTTCTGGCTACAGGTTGAACTCTTTTGGGTTCTATGTAGAACCCTCTATGGAAAAGGTTCTACATGGAACCCGAAAATGGTTCTACCTGGAACAAAAAAGAGTTCTTCAAAGGGTTCTCATATGGGGACAGCCAAATAACCATTTTAGGTTCTAGATAGCACCTTTTTTTCTTAGAGTATATTACTGTTTTGTTTTTATTCACACAGTCATGTTTCAAATGGTTTCGTCTGACTGGTTTACTATACTTACAGGCTTCTAATTTGCACAAAGGATGGAAAATTCCTTTGTTAGATGATGACATGGGGCAAACATATTATTTATGTTAGTGTGCCTAACTGAGCTGCCTAGCTACATTTCAATTAGCCAACAATGATTACTCTGTAATTACACAAGCCACAAATAGTATTTTATTTACTCTAACATGGAAAAAATATGGTTTGACCCAGTGATATACTGTATGATCAATCTCCATAAATGTGTATTTCTCAACTGTCAATTCATGCAGCAACACTGACCCCTGGGATGTTGGTGAGTGGTCCCTGAGATGGTTAGCTGACACAGATTCAGTCAGTTCTCAAGTGACAGTTTTTAATGTAAGTGGTCCTCCAAGGACAAAGGATCATAGCTCCCCTGTTGTAATTAAGGTTGAGAGGAACACTGCTCTAGACATCTGCTACTCCTAAATCCTATTTCAGTCTATGGTGACTTTGGAAAAGGTCAGAAGCAGCGCAAAAGTAATCCGGCTGAAAAGATTTGGCATGGATCCTCAGATTCTCAAAAGGTTCTACAGCTGCACCATTGAGACCATCTTAACTGGCTGCATCACCGCTCGGTATGGCAACTGCTCGGCATCCGACTGCAAGGCACTACAGAGGGTAGTGAGTACGGCTCAGTACTTCAGTGGGGCCAAACTCCCTGCCATCCAGGACCTCTATATCAGGCGGTGTCAGAGGAAGGCCCTTAAAATTGCCAAAGACTTCAACAACCCAAGTCATAGTTTTCTCTGCTACTGAATGGCAAGCGGTACTGGAGCGCCAAGTCTGACCCCAAAAGGGTCCTGAACATCTTCTACCCCCAAGCCATAAGACTGCTGAACAGTTAATCAAATGGCTACCGGACTATTTACAGTGACCTCCTTTATTATTATTTGTATTTTTTTTGCACTGACTCTCTTGCACTGACATTATGTACACGCACTAGACTCTACCCACACACTCACACATACTACACTGATACTCCAACACACACACACACACACACACACACAGGTGAGAGAATGCCAAGAGCTGTTGCAAAGGCTGTCATCAAGGCAAAAGGGAGTGGCTACTTTGAATAATTTTGGATACTACATGATTCCATTGTGTAATTTCGATAGTTTTGATTGTCTTCCTATTATTTCTTACAAATGTATAAAATAGTACAAATAAAGTAAAAACTTTGAATGAGTAGGTGTGCCCAAACTTTTGGACTGGTACTGGTAGCTAGAGGGTAAAAGTAACGAGGTAAGCAGGATAGATAATAAACAGAAGTAGCAGCAGCGTATGTGTAAGAGTGTGAAAGCGGTTCTGATGTGTGTATGTGTTGTGTTTGTGTGTGGGTGTGGTGTGTGTGTGTGTCTATGTGTGTGGTGTGTGCTGTGTGTGTTGGGTATCAGGTGTAGTATGTGTGGGAGTGTGGGTAGAGTTCTAGTGCGTGTACATATGTCAGTGCCAAAGAGAAGTCAGTGCAAAAAAAAATACAAATATAATAAAGGAGGTCACTGTAAATAGTCGGTAGCCATTGATTAACTGTTCAGCAGTCTTATGGCATTGGGGGAGAAGATGTTCAGGACCCTGTTTGGGGTCAGAACTTGGCGCTCCAGTACCGCTTGCCATTCAGTAGCAGAGAAAAACTATGACTTGGTGTTGAATCTTTGCAATTTTTAAGGCCTTTCCTCTGACACCGCCCTGATATAGAGGTCCTGGATGGCAGGGAGTCGGCCCCACTTGAAGTACTGACCGTACTCACTACCCTCTGTTAGTGCCTGGCAGTGGATGCCGAGCAGTTGCCATACCGAGCGCGTGATGCAAGCCAGTTAAGATGGTCTCAATGGTGCAGCTGCTTAGAACCTTTTGAGAATTCTGAGGATCATGCCAAATCTTTTCAGCCGGATTACTTTTGCGCTGCTTCTGACCTTTTTCCCAAAGTCACCTAGACTGAAATAGGATTTAGGGTAGCAGATGTCTTAGAGCAGTGTTCCCTCAACCTTAATTACAACAGGGGAGCTATGATCCTTTTTGTCCTTGGGGGACACTTACATTTAAAAACCTGTCACTTGAGGAACTGACTGAATCTGTGTCAGCTAACCATCTCAGGGACCACTCACCAACATCCCAGGGGTCCAGGTTTGGGGTTTTTTTTGGCTTTGCATGAATTGACAGTTGAGAAATACACATTTATGGAGATTGATCATACAGTATATTCACGGGCGTCAAACGCATATTTTTTTTCCATGGTTAGAGTAAATAAAATACTATTTGTGGCTTGGGTAATTACAGAGTAATCTTGTTTTGGCTAATTGAAATGTAGCTAGGCAGCTCAGTTAGGCACACTAACATAAATAATAGGTTTGCCCCGATGTCATCATCAAAACAAAGGAATATTTTCCATCCTTTGTGCAAATTAGAAGCCTGTAAGGTATAGTAAAACCAGTCAGACGAAAGCCATTTGAAACATGGACTGTGTGAGGTAAAACAAAACAGTAAGATACTCAAGAAAAAAGGATCTCTCTCTTTT
>NC_036871.1:27362702-27367790 GCF_002910315.2 Salvelinus sp. IW2-2015 | reverse complement strand
CAGCTTCACCTGGAATGCTTTTCCAACAGTCTTGAAGGAGTTCCCACATATGCTGAGCACTTGTTGGCTGCTTTTCCTTCACTCTGTGGTCCAACTCATCCCAAACTATCTCAATTGGGTTGAGGTGGGGTGATTGTGGAGGCCAGATCATCTGACGCAGCACTCCATCACTCTCCTTCTTGTTCAAATAGCCCTTATACAGCCTGGAGGTGTGTTTGGGGTCATTGTCCTGTTGAAAAACAAATGATAGTCCAACTAAGAGTAAACCAGATGGGATGACGTATCGCTGCAGAATGCTGTTGTAGCCATGCTGGGTAAGTGTGCCTTGAATTCTAAATGTATCACTGACAGTGTCACCAGCAAATCACCATCACACCTCCTCCTCCATGCTTCACGGTGGGAACCACTCATGCGGAGATCATCCGCTCACCTACTCTGCGTCTCACGAAGACACCAAAAATCTCAAATTTGGACTCATCAGACCAAATGACAGATTTCCACCGGTCTAATGTCCATTGCTCGTGTTTCTTGGCATAAGCAAGTCTCTTCTTATTATTGGTGTACTTTAGTAGTGTTTTTTTTGCAGCAATTTGACCATGAAGGCCTGATTCACGCAGTCTCCTCTGAGCAGTTGATGTTGAGATGTGTCTGTTACTTGAACTCTGTGAAGCATTAATTTGGGCTGCAACTTCTGAGGCTGGTAACTATAATGAACTTATCCTCTGCAGCAGAGGTAACTCTGGGTCTTCCTTTCCTGTGGCGATCCTCATGAGAGCCAGTTTCATCACAGCGCTTGATAGTTTTTGCGACTGCACTTGAAGAAACGTTCATATTTCTTGAAATTTTCCACATTGAGTGACCTTCATCTCTTAAAGTAATGATGTCTTTTCCCTTTGCTTATTTGAGCTGTTCTTGCCATAATATGGACTTGGTCTTTTACCAAATAGGGCTATCTTCTGTATACCACCCCTACCTTGTCACAACTGATTGGTTCAAACATATTAAGAAGGAAAGAAATTCCACAAATTAAATTTTAACAAGGCGTACCTGTTAATTGAAATGCATTCCAGGTGACTACCTAATGAAGCTGGTTGAGAGAATGTCAAGAGTGTGCAAAGCTGTCATCAATGCAAAGGGTGGCTACTTTGAAGAATTTCACATTTAAAATATATTTTGATTTGTTTAACACTTTTTTTGGTTACTACATGATTCCATATGTGTTATTTCATAGTTTTGATGTCTTCATTATTATTCGACAATGTAGAAAATAGTAAAAATAGAAAAAACCTTGAATTTTTATTTTACCGTTATTTTACCAGGTAAGTTGACTGAGAACACATTCTCATTTGCAGCAACGACCTGGGGAATAGTTACAGGGGAGAGGAGGGGGATGAATGAGCCAATTGTACACTGGGGATTATTAGGTGACCGTGATGGTTGAGGGCCAGATTGGGAATTTAGCCAGGACACCAGGGTTAACACCCCTACAAAAGAGAGAGATCCTTTTTTCTTGAGTATCTTACTGTTTTGTTTTACCTCACACAGTCCATGTTTCAAATGGCTTTCGTCTGACTGGTTTTACTATACCTTACAGGCTTCTAATTTGCACAAAGGATGGAAAATATTCCTTTGTTTTGATGATGACATCGGGGCAAACCTATTATTTATGTTAGTGTGCCTAACTGAGCTGCCTAGCTACATTTCAATTAGCCAAAACAAGATTACTCTGTAATTACCCAAGCCACAAATAGTATTTTATTTACTCTAACCATGGAAAAAAAATATGCGTTTGACGCCCGTGAATATACTGTATGATCAATCTCCATAAATGTGTATTTCTCAACTGTCAATTCATGCAAAGCCAAAAAAAACCCCAAACCTGGACCCCTGGGATGTTGGTGAGTGGTCCCTGAGATGGTTAGCTGACACAGATTCAGTCAGTTCCTCAAGTGACAGGTTTTTAAATGTAAGTGTCCCCCAAGGACAAAAAGGATCATAGCTCCCCTGTTGTAATTAAGGTTGAGGGAACACTGCTCTAAGACATCTGCTACCCTAAATCCTATTTCAGTCTAGGTGACTTTGGGAAAAAGGTCAGAAGCAGCGCAAAAGTAATCCGGCTGAAAAGATTTGGCATGATCCTCAGAATTCTCAAAAGGTTCTAAGCAGCTGCACCATTGAGACCATCTTAACTGGCTTGCATCACGCGCTCGGTATGGCAACTGCTCGGCATCCACTGCCAGGCACTAACAGAGGGTAGTGAGTACGGTCAGTACTTCAAGTGGGGCCGACTCCCTGCCATCCAGGACCTCTATATCAGGGCGGTGTCAGAGGAAAGGCCTTAAAAATTGCAAAGATTCAACACCAAGTCATAGTTTTTCTCTGCTACTGAATGGCAAGCGGTACTGGAGCGCCAAGTTCTGACCCCAAACAGGGTCCTGAACATCTTCTCCCCCAATGCCATAAGACTGCTGAACAGTTAATCAATGGCTACCGACTATTTACAGTGACCTCCTTTATTATATTTGTATTTTTTTTTGCACTGACTTCTCTTTGGCACTGACATATGTACACGCACTAGAACTCTACCCACACTCCCACACATACTACACCTGATACCCAACACACACAGCACACACCACACACATAGACACACACACACACCACACCCACACACAAACACAACACATACACACATCAGAACCGCTTTCACACTCTTACACATACGCTGCTGCTACTTCTGTTTATTATCTATCCTGCTTACCTCGTTACTTTTACCCTCTAGCTACCAGTACCAGTCCAAAAGTTTGGGCACACCTACTCATTCAAAGTTTTTACTTTATTTGTACTATTTTATACATTTGTAAGAAATAATAGGAAGACAATCAAAACTATCGAAATTACACAATGGAATCATGTAGTATCCAAAATTATTCAAAGTAGCCACTCCCTTTTGCCTTGATGACAGCCTTTGCAACAGCTCTTGGCATTCTCTCACCCAGCTTCACTGGAATGCTTTCCAACAGTCTTGAAGGAGTTCCCACATCTTGCTGAGGCACTGTTGCTGCTTTTCCTTCACTCTGTGGTCCAACTCATTCCAAACTATCTCAATTGGGTTGAGGTGGGGTGATTGGTGGAGGCCCAGATCATCTGACGCAGCACTCATCACTCCTTCTTGTTCAAATACCCTTATACAGCCTGAGGTGTTGGGGTCATTGTTCCTGTTGAAGAAACAAATGATAGTCCCAACTCCAGAGTAAACAGATGGGCATGACGTATCCTGCCAAGAAGCTGGTTGTAGCCATGCCTGGGTAAGTGTGCCTTGAATCCTGCAATGTATCACTGACAGTGAACCAGCAATCACCATCACACCCTCCTCCTCCATGCTTCACGGTGGACCCCACTCAATGCGGAGATCATCCGCTCACCTACTCTCCTCTCACGAAGACACCAAAAATCTCAAATTTTGGACTCAATCAGACCAAATGACCGATTTCACCGGTCCTAATGTCCATTGCTCGTGTTTTCTTGGCATAAGCAAGTCTCTCTTAATACTTGGTGTACTTTAGTAGTGTTTTTTTTGGCAGCAATTTGAACCATGAAGGGCCTATTCACGCCATCCTCCTCTGAGCAGTTTGAATGTTGAGAATGTGTCCTGTTACTTGAACTCTGTTGAAGCATTAATTGGGCTGCACTTCTGAGGCGGTATATACCTGAACTTATCCTGCTGCTAGCAGAAGGACTCTCTGGCTTCCGTTTCCTGTGGCGATCCTCATGCAGAGTCCAGTTTCATCACACATGCTTGATAGTTTTTTTTGCGACTGGCATCACTTGGAAGAAACGTTCATATTCCTTGAAAATTTTTCCCAACTTGAGTGGACCTTTCATCTCTTAAATGTAATGATGTCTTCTTCCCTTTGCTTATTTGTGTTCTTTCCCAATAATAATGGACTTGGTCTTGTTACCAAATAGGGCTACTCTTGTTTTATACCACCCACACCTTGTAAAACAACTGAGTTGGGTTCAAAACAATATTAAGAAGGAAAGAAATTCCACAAATGAAATTTAACAAAGGGGTAACCTGTTCAATTGAAATGCATTCCAAGGTGACTACCCTAATGAAGCGTGGTTTGAGGAATGGTCAGAGTGTGCAAAGCGTGTCATCAATGCAAAGGGGGCTAGCTTTGAAAATTTCACAATTTAAAATATATTTTGATTTTGTTTAAAACTTTTTTGGTTACTTAACATGATCCATATGTGTTATTTCATAGTTTTTGATGTCTTCATTATTATTCGACAATGTAGAAAATAAGAAAATAGAAAAACCCCTTGAATTTTTATATTTTTTAACCTCGTTATTTTTTTAGACCCAGGTAAGTTGACTGAGACACATTCTCATTTGGGAGGCAACGACCTGGGGAATAGTCTTCAGGGAGAGGAGGGGTGATGAAATTGAGGCCAATTGTACACTGGGTGATTATTATAGGTGGACCGTATGGGTTTAGGGCCAGATTGGAATTTAGCCCGGACACCAAGGGTTCACCACCCTACTTGCTTACGGATAAGTGCATGGGACTTTTAATATGACCTCATAGAGAGTCAGGCACCCGTATTAACGTCCCATCCGAAAGAACGGGGCACCCTACCCAGAGCAGTGTCCCCAATCACTGCCTGGGGCTTGGGATCTTTGTTTTAGACCAGACGGAAAGAGTGCCTCCTACTGGCCCTCCAACACCACTTCCAGCAGCATCTGGTCTCCCATCCAGGCTGACCAGGACCAACCTCTTAGCTTCAAGCAAGCCAGCAGTGGTATGCAGGGTGGTATGCTGCTGGCAAATGAGTAGTGTGTCCAAACTTTTGACTGGTACTGTATATCTAGATACCAGACCTGCTGTTTTCAACTCACTAGAGACAGCAGGAGCGGTAGAGATACTCTTAATGATCAGCTATGAAAAGCCAACTGACATTTACTCCTGAGGTGCTGACTTGCTGCACCCTCGACACTACTGTGATTATTATTATTGACCATGCTGGTCATTTATGAACATTTGAACATCTTGGCCATGTTCTGTTATAATCTCCACTCGGCAA